>NW_026606555.1:842500-880000 GCF_029890125.1 Rhinichthys klamathensis goyatoka
CCATCCTCTGCTATCACAACATCACTTGCACTCATCCAATATCCCTGCATAGTCTCCCTTCACCTGCCGGGTCCCCGAGCACCTCTCTCTTTATCTCTCTCTCGATTAAACGTGAACGCGGTGGAAACTCCAGGGAGAAGGACTTCTCAAGCGTGAAATTTAACACTGAGTGTGAAACAGCTCCTGGCCGCCTATTATGAGTGTCTGACACGCCACAAGCGACAGCGGGAGGAGAGAGACACCAGCAGGCGTGTGGCTCTCGCCCGGACAGAAAGCGCCGCTCAATTTAACCTCCGGAAAAATGGAGCTATTAAGACTTCAAGCGAGGAAGCCTTTTCACACACAACGCAGAGTGTGTAAAGGTGTGAAGAGACCTGAGAAGAAGAACGCTGCACTGAAGAGGTCATGAAAGCAAAATATGAATCACGAACATTATTTTTACTTGTTCCTCAGGTGTTTTTACACCCATGTTTTTAAGTTACATGATCAAATTTGTTTTAGTTTATTACACATCCCTTTAAACGTTAAATTAAGACTCATTTCATTATAGTTATATCAACTTTAAAGTGCTTTAGCTGCTGCAAACACTTTGAACCTGATTCATCAATAAAATCATCATCATTTTAATTATTATATTATATAATTATTATTTATACATTTAAATTGCAAATATAAAATAGACCAAGAAAGAAATACATTATTATTGCAACAATGCTATTGTACTGTAAAATAAATAATTATTTAAAATGAGTATTTAATAATAATAGTATTGCTACTATTAAAAACTTTTTAATTTTTATCATTTAAAATATACTGATTTAAATACAAATACTTTTCCAACAATACTTTTATATTGTAAAATAAATAAATAAATCAACAAAAAAGTATTTAATTATAATATCTTACAGAACAATAGTAAAATGACAATTATTTACATATTTCTCAGGACAGAAAACACTGAAATCTGTATGAAAAAATCCCTGATATATGTTTGATGCAACACAAGTCACGCAAAACACACCCATAAAAACACATGCATAATTACCCAATCTGTCCAGTCAACCAACACCAAACGATCATAAAAGCCGTCCACTGACGGACACACAGTGGTGAGGAGCAGGTGCTACGGCACACACACCACAGCAACACAATCTGATCTCTGCGAGCTCAGGCGACAATTACCGCACAAGTAAACACTCATTTTGTGAGGGGAAATCTGAGCTTGTCTAATTAAACCGGTGTTTGTTTTGGCTGCATCTTTCCTCTGTTATTAGTGTCTGTTTATGGCAGAAACAAAGACACGGAGGGAATAAACCAGATCAACTTAACTTGGCCAATAATATTCATGCACACGTGGAAGTCTTAAAGGTACGGTAGCCAAAAAAAGCTGAGGCTCGGAGAGAGTCTGGTGAAGTGTGTGTTAGTGCAGGGGTGATACGTACACACGATGCCCTCAGGGCCACACACATGCCTCTCCATGCACCGGTCACACTTCCGTCCGCTGGCACCGGGACGGCACCGGCACTGTCCGGAGCGCGCGTCACACACTGTGGGGAATGCCCCGTACGCGTCGCACTTACACTCCTCGCAGCGGCCGCCCAACACACTCGGGTCACCGTGGAAGCCAGCAGCGCACCTGCGGACAGCCGGATGCTGTTACACTTTCCAAAAACACTGTAAATCACTGCTTTTACGCTTGAGTCGCCTCACAGTAAACACTGCAGGAGGCCGTGGGAAATAAAAGGCATGCTTATTTGTGTTGACACATTTTTGACAGATTCCGGCATGTAAGGAAGGAGCTGTTTTACTGATGTTTCTTCACCTTTCACAGTGTTTGCCCTCGTAGCCGTCGGGACAGGCGGTGCAGCGGTAGCCGTTATAGCCCTCACTCTCACAGGCCGGACTGAAGCTGAGGGACAGAGGGAGAAAGTTGCTGCATGAGTGTGTGTGTGTGTGTGAGTGTGTGTGTGTGAGTGAGTGAGTGAGTGAGTGAGTGAGTGAGTGTGTGAGTGAGTGAGTGTGTGTGTGTGTGAGTGAGTGAGTGAGTGAATGAGTGTGTGTGTGTGTGTGTGTGTGTGTGTGTGTGTGTGTGTGTGTGAGTGAGTGAGTGAGTGAGTGTGTGTGTGAGTGTGTGTGTGCACTGTAACAAATTGCTGTAAAAATTACAGCAACTTACTGGCAATTTTGGTTGCCAGTAAGCCTGTACATTTTACAAGAGTACTGTAAATCATAAACTACAATTATACTGTAAAAAATACAGCACACCTGTAAAAACAGCAAAACAAGACCAGCTGTGAATTTACAGTTCTTTACTGTATTATTTACAGTATGTTACTGTTATTAATAATGCATTGAATTAAAACCTGAGACAACTCATTTCATTTGAGGAAATTTGCCATTAAATAGTTATACCGTGAGCTAATTTCATTTGAGTCTACTAAGAAAAAGACTTTATGAGTTAACTAGAAACATACATTTAACTAATTCCTACTTGATAACAACAGCACACATGAATGAGTTGAATAACTTTAATGCATCAGCAAATACACAGTCACTGCCTTTAAATAAAGCAACATTCAGCTTCACCTCAGTGTTTCTCTGCTCCTCCTGAACTGAAGCACAGGCTCTACTCTTCAACACAATGGTGACACACAAAACTCAACAGAAACACTTTAAATCCCAACAGATTAAACACTAACAGATCTCCACTATGTCTTTATGTGCAAAAACACATAAAATCACATAAAGTAATTCACATAATTTTCCTTTTTTGTTTAGTATATTTGACTGTGAGATTTTTCAGGAAACAACTGACTTCAGCCACAGCCTAAGAGGTAATCCACTGAAGAGAAAAGAAGACATTAAATCTGTGAAGATCTCAGCAGAGGAGGATTAAACAACTCCACAAACAGCATTACCAGCTTCACTTATTACTAACCAGACTCACTTTATTTCTGTCATAATCAGACTTACTGAGAAATAGCTGAGGGTTAGATGTGGATGATTTATTGAAAATATTTCATTTGAAGTTACCATGATCGTGATTAGTGTTTACTTTAGTTGGGCTCTTGACTCTTGATAAGTTTAACATTAGTTTTACTTTGACTACTATAACCATGTCTTTATGAGACAAATTTGTTATGGCAATAAAAGTCAAGTAAAATGATGTTCAGGTGTTGATGGATGTCTATTGACAACATCTAGTGGCTGATCTTGATCAGAATATTTTTTTTATTGTGAAATTGTGGTTATAATAGATTGCTCCTTACTGATTGGTATAGTCATGTGATTCTACAGCCTGATGATGATGTTCAGTTTTGATTATATCAGGTAATTTGTCTTTGACATATATAAGATTCACAAAACCTTTCAAGCAACTGGAACACACGTGTATCAAGAATCAGCATATGAACCTCAACTATGGTGACAAACATAATATAGATATATCAACTCTGAACATCACAAATCAAGCTACTAAAAAGTCACATCAAAAAACAACAACAATTAAAGCTGCATAGCAGCATTTAGCGGGGTTCAAGCAGTTAAGGCCTTTAAGGCCGTTAAGCACAAAAGCATCAAAAGACATTAAGTTTTATGTAGTAAGCATGATTTACCATGATATACTACATTTCAGTGTGATTTTTCATGATTTACCATGTTCCAGTATGATTTACCATGTTCCAGTATGATTTTCCATAGTTTACCTCGATATACCATGTTATAGGATGATTTACCATGATATAGCACATTCTAGAATAATTTACCAGGATTCTAGCATGATTTACCTTTTCTACTATGATTTACCATGTTTCTAGCCAATGCTGAAAGCTGATAAAAAGATTAGAAATGTGTAATGCTGCTGCTCCATCTAGTGGACAACAGTGCTATTACAGCCTACTTATACAATATGCCATGTTTTTCATATCATTTAATCTACACACACTCATTCTGTTGTAGATAGAGACATTTGGAACTTCAGGATCCAATGTGACTCAATTGTCACTTCAATAGATGATTTTTGACTAAATGTTTTTGTAAATGTTAAAATAGTGAATTTTTAAAGTCTAAATATTAATTATAGTTGAGTAGTGTGACAAAATGACTTTTTTTAAACAGCAGGGGGCAGTAAAATACCACTTATTGGCTTAATAGCCCATTATGTTCATATAATGTTCACCTTTTTAACTGTTATACAGGCATATTTTGTCCAATCTGTCCGAAAATTTTCATGATTATTTAGAGTCATGGCCCACATGTTCAGACTTGTTTTTAATAACATCTGAGCATTCATTGAAGAGATATAGGCTTTCGGGGACGCTCAGTCAAGGCTATACATTGAAGTGACCCTATTATAGCCATCAAAATGCAGAAGTTCAACCTTTTCTGATAATTATTGCTCTAGAGAGTCCAGAGAATTGTACTGCACTAGTTTTGAACGTTATTATATTAAATTTATATGATCTTAGATGGAACAAACCATTTACAGTCAATACTGGCAATTTACCATAGGGAATACATGGTTTTTAAGATTTTTAACAGTTATAGCGCCAGCTATTGTCCGATCTCCATGAAACTTTGCATGCTTGTTAATGATGTTATGCCACATATGCTCACCAATTTTTGTAAAGTTCTGAGTTTTTATTTATGATTTATAGGCTTTTAAGTGTATTTTGCCACGCCCATTTTCTAAATGACCCTGTTATAGTGAACCAAAGGGCAAAGTTCAACTTTTTTTTGATAATTATTAATCTAGAGAGTCCAGAGAATTGTCCTAGACTGGTCTGGTTCCGATCGGGCGAAAAACCTAGGACTAGTTCGCAAAAGTAGGTTTTTAACATTTTCGTGAATATTTAATGAACGATTTGATTGACAGCAATGAATCTAGAGGCAAAGTTGTTCAACATGAGGAGATCTATCAACTGATATGCATATTTTGGGGATGTGTGCAACACCACGTGATTACAGAGCCGTAGAACTCGTTAGCGCCAACTAGTGGCCGATTTTTTTCAAAACTCTTACAGACCTCTTGGGCCATGAGTAAAACATGCCCATCGAGTTTCGTTCCGATCAGCCTTCGTTAACCTCGTCTCATAGGTGCTCAAACTTCATTGGCCGATGGCGGCCATGTTTTTTGAGATACGCCAATGTCCTCATACACGTACATGGGGCCTTGGTCCAAGACACTGCATACCAAATTTCAAGTCAATCGGACAAACGGTCAGGTGGCCACACCCCCTTTTATGTTTTTTTAATGTTATAGCGCCACCTAGTGTTAGATCGATGCGGTTTTTTTACTGTGACCCCAAACTGTCCTCATACACAAGTGTCTCAAGTTTGGTGAAGATATCTCATTTACTTCTTGAGTTATAGACGTTTTAGTAAAATAGGCTCCTCCCACAACGTTCATTTTGCGCCCCCTAGAAACCGGAAATCGAAATTTCAACTTTTTTTTGATAATTATTGATATTCAGACTCCAGAGAACATTTCTGCACTGGTTTGGTTCCGATCGGGCGAAAAACCAGGGACTAGTTCGCAAAAGTAGGTTTTGGACAAAACCGGAAATAGCGGAAAAATTTGCATACCGGAAATGAAATCGGAGATATACGTTTTTTAAGTCAAGAGTCCAGCTTTCCAATGATATACGACACTTGAGTCTACGACATAGGGTCTAGGAGTTATGATCACTTTCGCGTTTTTGTTGCTATAGCGCCACCTATGGGCCAATCGGGCTCATACTCTCTCAACCTCTCCTCGATTTCTGTGCTACCTTAATCCCAAATATCAAGTCTCTAGCTCTTACGGTTTGGTCTGCACGATGCGTTTTAGGGCGGAATAATAATAATAATAAAAATCCTTACAATTACAATAGGTTTTCAGCACTTCGTGCTTGAACACCTAATAATTAAAGCTGCAAGCAGCATTTAGCGGTGTTCAAGCAGTTAAGCCCTTTTAGCACATAAGCATTAAAGACATTTAGCAAGCATGTAACCACTGACATAATAGATGGAAAACCGTTTACCATGATTTACCATGATACTAGCATGATTTACCATAATTTTACCATGATTAACCATGTTCTAGTATGATTTACCATAGCTTTACCATGATTTACCATAGTTTTACCATGATTTACCATGTTCTAGTTTGATTTACCATGAATCTAGCATGATTCACAATGTTCTAGTATGCTTTACATGATTTACCCTGTTGTAGCATAATTTACCATCGTTTACCATGATTTACAATGCTCTGGTATGAATTACCATGAATCTAGCATGATTTACCATAGTTTTACCATGATTTACCATGTTCTAGAATGATTTACCATGAATCTAGTATGATTTACCATAGTTTTACCATGATTTACCATGTTCTAGTATGATTTACCATGAATCTAGCATGATTCACAATGTTCTAGTATGCTTTACATGATTTACCCTGTTGTAGCCTAATTTACCATCGTTTACCATGATTTACCACGCTCTGGTATGAATTACCATGAATCTAGCATGATTTACCATAGTTTTACCATGTTCTAATATGATTTACCATGAATCTAGTATGATTTACCATAGTTTTACCATAATTTATCATGTTCTAGTATGATTTACCATGAATCTAGCATGATTCACAATGTTCTAGTATGCTTTACATGATTTACCCTGTTGTAGCATAATTTACCATCGTTTGCCACGATTTACCACGCTCTGGTATGAATTACCATGAATCTAACATGATTTACCACAGTTTGACCATGATTTACCATGTTCTAGTATGAATTACCATGAATCTAGCATGATTCACCATAGTTTTACCATGATTTACCATGTTCCAGTATGATTTACCATGAATCTAGCATGATTCACAATGTTCTAGTATGCTTTACATGATTTACCCTGTTGTAGCATAATTTACCATCGTTTACCATGATTTACCACGCTCTGGTATGATTTACCATGATTCTAGCATGATTTACCATAGTTTTACCATGCTTTACCATACTTTTACCATGATTTACCATGTTCTAGTATGATTTGCCATGAATCTAGCATGATTTACCATAGTTTTACCATGATATTCCATTTTGTAGTATGCTTTACATGATTTACCCTGTTCTAGCATGATTTGCTTTAGTTCAGAATGTTGTTGAAACTCAAGGCTGTTAAAATGAAAGTGAGCCAATAAGTGGTCTTCTACTGCCCTCTGCTGGCCACTCTACTTATTAATAAAGTCTTTTTGCATTCATATCTAGACACACACACACACACACACACACGTCATTATGAAAATATATGAAATGCTTATAGACCATTCAAATATGTCTTTGCAAGCTATTAATCAGATTATTCAGGATTTATTCAGAAACATGGGACTACACACACACATTCTGTTGTAGATAAAGTGATTTGAACTGTCTCTCATTCAGGATTAACATTTGTCTGTGACACAATGCTTCAATAGATGAATTTTGACAAAATGTGAGTGTAAATGTTAAAATAGTGATTTTATAAACTCTAAATAAGAATTATAGAATATTAGTAGTTAGTAGCATGACAAAATGACTATTTTAAACAGCAGGGGGCAGTAGAATACCACTTATTGGCTTAATATGCCATTATGTTATAACTTTAACCTTTTTAACTGTTATAGATGCATTATTTCTTATCTAATTTAGAGTCACATGTTCTGACTTGTTTTTAAGAAGATCTGAACATTCATTGAAGAGATATAGGCTTTCTTGGTCAAGGCTACATATTGAAGTGACCCTATTATAGCCATCCAAATGAAGAAGTTATAACTTTTCTGATAGTTATTTATCTAGAGAGTCCAGATAATTGTACTGCACTGATTTTGAACATTATGATATAAATATTATATGATCATAGATGGAACACACCATTTACAGCCAATACAGGCAATTTACCATAGGAAATACATGGTTTTAAAGCTTTTCAACAGTTATAGCGCCACCTATTGTCCGATCTCCATGAAACTTTGCATGCTTCCTCAGCATGTTATGTCACATATGCTCACCAATTTTTGTGAAGTTCTGAGTTTTTATTTATGATTTATAGGCTTTTGAGTGTGTTTTGACACGCCCCTTTTTGTAAATTATCCTGTTATAATGAACCAAATGGCAAAGTTCAACTTTTTTTCGATAATTATTGATCTAGAGAGTCCAGAGAATTGTACTGCCCTGATTTTGAACATTATAATATAAAGATTACATGATAATAGATGGAAAAGACCATTTACAGCAAATACAGGCAATTTACCATAGGAAATACATGGTTTTAAAGCTTTTCAACAGTTATAGCGCCACCTATGGTCCGATCTCCATAAAACTTTGCATGCATGTTCATGATGTTATGTCACATATGCTTACCAATTTTTGTGAAGTTCTGAGTTTTTATTTATGATTTATAGGCTTTTGAGTGTATTTTGACACGCCCCTTTTCTAAATGACCCTGTTACAGTGAACCAAAGGGCAAAGTTCAACTTTTTTTTGATAATTATTGATCTAGAGAGTCCAGAGAATTGTCCTAGACTGGTCTGGTTTTGATCGGGCGAAAAACCAGGGACTAGTTCGCAAAAGTAGGTTTTTAACATATTCGTGAATATTTAATGAACGATTTGATTGACAGCAATGGTTCTAGAGGCAAAGTTGTTCACCATGAGGATATCTATAAAATGATATGCATTTTGGGGGGATGTGTGCAACACCACGTGATTACAGAGCCGTAAAACTCGTTAGCGCCAACTAGTGGCCGATTTCTTTCAAAACTCTTACAGACCTCTTAGGCCATGAGTCGAACATGCCCATCGAGTTTCGTTCCGATTGGCCTCCGTTAACCTCGTCTCATAGGGGCTCAAACTTCATTGGTCAATGGCGGCCATGTTTTTTGAGATACGCCAATGTCCTCATAGACATACATGGGGCCTTGGACCAAGACACTGCATACCAATTTTCAAGTCAATCGGACTAACGGTCAGTCCTTTATATGTTTTTTTCATGTTATAGCGCCACCTAGTGTTCAATCGTCGCGATTTTTTTACTGTGACCTCAGATTGAACTCATGCACAACTGTACCAAGTTTGGTGAACCTACCTAATTTACTTCTGGAGTTATAGTCGTTTTAGTAAAATAGGCTCCTCCCACAACGTTCTTTTTGCGCCCCCTAGCGACCGGAAATCGAAATTTCAACTTTTTTACGATTATAATTTATATTCAGACTCCACAGAACATTTGTGCACTGGTTTGGTTCCGATCGGGCAAAAAATCAGGGACTAGTTCGCAAAAGTCGTTTTTTGACAAAATTCAAAATGGCGGAAAATCTATCATGACGGAAATGAAATCGGAGATATACGTTTTTTAAGTCAGGAGTCCAGCTTTCCAATGATATAAGACACTTGAGTCTACGATTTACGGTCTAGGAGTTATGAGCAGTTTTGCGCAATTGGTTGCTATAGCGCCACCTATGGGCCAATCGGGCTCATAATTTGATAAGCTCTCCTCGATTTTTGTACTACCATCTGACAAAGTTTCAAGTCTCTAGCACTTACGGTTTGGTCTGCACGATGCGTTTTACGGCAGAAGAATAATAATAATAATAATTAAAGCTGCAAGCAGCATTTAGCGGTGTTCAAGCAGTTAAGGCCTTTAAGGCCGTTGAGCACAAAAGCATTAGAAGACATTAAGTTGTATGTAGCAAGCATTTAACCACTGAGATCATAGATAGAATAGACCATGTTTTAGCATGATTTACCATGATATACCCCATTTCAGTGTGATTTTTCATTATTTACAATGTTCCAGTATGATTTACCATGAATCTAGCATGATTTACCATAGTTTACCATGATATACCAAGTTCTAGTATGATTCACCATGATTTATCCTGTTCTAGCATGATTTACCACAATTGAACGTATTCTAGTATGATTTAATATGATTCTAGCATGATTTACCATGTTATAGGATGATTTACCATGATATACCACATTCTAGAATGATTTACCGCAGGATTGTAGCATGATTTGCCATGATACACCATGTAATAGTATTGTTTACAATGATTTACCATGTTTCTATCGTGATTTACCATGAGGCACCATATTGCTAGCATTAATGTGAAGTGTCAATAAAAATGAAGTGATAAACTTTGACAAAATATGATTGTGTTATAATAGTTAACATGGAAAAACTGGTTTGCTTTAGTGCAGAATACTGGTGAAAATCAAGTGTGTCAAAATGAAAGTGAGCCAATAAGTGGTCTTCTACTGCCCTCTGCTGGTCACTCTACTTATTAATAAAGTGTTTTCACAAGTGCTTTTGCATTCATATGCAGACATGTGCTTACACACACACACACACACACACACACACACATGGGATATGTTATTGTGAAAATCTCTTTTAATGGTGTATAAGCATGCATTTCATATATTTCTTTGTGATGTAATAATATAAAACTATATTAAAACTAATAAAAAAATAGCTTTAAGCGTTTGTTTGCTAGCCAATGCTGAAAGCTGATAAAAAAGATTAAAAATGTCAGTAACACTTTACAATAAGGTTCATTTATTAAACATTAGTTAATGTATTAATTAACATGAACTAACCATGAGCAATACATTTGTTACTGTTTTTGTTCATCTTTGTTAACACTAGAACGGCCACGACGGTCATTTTGACCGTTTTGAATTTTATATCTGCAATAACTTTGTTGAAAAAAAAAAAAAATCCTGCTGGTACCTGACTTTTCCTAAAAGTGTCTGTATTTTCATTTAAAATGATTTTAATATAAATTACACATAAGGCAAACAAACAAATGAACATATTTACCTATTTCGGCCATAGACGGTCATATTGACCGCACTGAATTTCGCGGTATTCTTTTCTTACATTTCTCGCGGTTGACCTTTGTCTATTAGGAAATAATCAGAAGATTCAATTGCAAAATGACAGATATGTTTATTGAGAGCTGGTCAGATGCTGGGAGAGTTAAGGTGTGCAAATGTCCGGTATGAAGCCCTTGGCAGCACAGGGACGCTGGAGTGAGTGCTGAACCAGGAGTGCTGAACACGGGATGACACACGGAAAACGGATACAGGCAGGGAACAAACACGCAGGAAAAATCCACAACGATCTGACAAAGGGCCTTTCTCAATCTGTGTTCTTGTCTGTACTTGTGTCCTTGTGTTCTTGTGAAACGTCATCTTTTGTGGCCCAAGTACTGTCCCAATACACAAGTTTGCATTTTGGCAAGAACAGTTAAAAATCCCGGATGTGTTCTTGACACGCCCATTTTACCGAGGATGCATCGGCTGGTAACTTGTGTGAACTTGACGGGAGAAATATCCCAGCATTCAATTCGGCATTCGAGGAAGGAGAGGCAGGTCAATACAGTATTTCGTTTTTCTACAATTACGTACACTATTTCATCACTAAATTCACTTCTGAGAACATTTGATGCGAGAAATCAACTGTGTAGATTTGAAATATTGGCATTTTACGAAAATGTATGGCTAATCGAAAATGTGCTCAAACGTTTTCGGAAGTGAGAATCTCCATAAGCGCCGGCGGGTGTAATGTTAGCTATCGAGCCAACCGGCCAGTTTGCTCACAGACTCGTTTTACCCCACAGCCAAGAGACCATTGCAGCCTGGCTGTTATCGTCAATAATTCTCGTTATGTTTGGGTACTGCAGACGGCGTCTGTGCGGGGGTATTATTGCGCAATACCAGCAAGAACACATCGTCTCAAACTGTCAGCAGCGTTCTGTGTGCTCGTCACCTTGTGAGTTCATTCTTCCAAGAACAACTAGCAAGAGCGTTCTCCCCAAGAACACAAGTCCGTTCTTTGCATTCTTGGTTTTGAGAAACACCCTAGGCGAGAACAGTAACACTGAAAAGGGTCGAATCGCTGATCAGTTGCAGCTGGCGCGTTGATCAGAGCGCACGTGCTGATCAGCTGCATTGATCAGCGACCACGCACACACACACACACAACAAGACGAGAAAGGAGACAGCGAATTCATAAACCGTGACATTGTCTCTCTCACTGTCAAAAGAATATCTATATAAGATACTTTTAGTTGTTATTATCCTGTTCTGAGTTATGTTGAAGGGATATGGAAATATAGCTCTGTTGTGAATAGGCCCTATGCGATAATTACGGGCTACTGATATTATTATTTATAAATGTATAATTAAACTTTTTAAAATGTACAGTTTGGTGTTGTTTTGTTTTTAAAAGATATCCTAATACAACAAATGCATTAATCTCTCAATTGGGTATTTATCATTAAAGATATAGAGTTTGCAATCTAACGGTCAAAATGACCGCTTGTGGCAGTTCTAGTAGTTATGGAATTCTGGCACTTCTAGTGTTAACGTTAGTTAATACAAATCCAGCTGTTCATTGTTAGTTCAGGCAAAGAACGTATATTGACAAGAAGTGAAAGCCAATAGAACGTTCCATTGCAACACCAGCGCCCAGCAGCAGCCCTACGCGTCCGCCATTTTGGGGTGAAAGCGACTCGGCAGTCATATATTATACATATATTTAGTCCAGTGCAGAGGTCATTTTTAGGTTGAAATAATTAGGTGATTATTTTAATTCACAACAGTTAACGTTATATCCGTTAAAAAGAAGTTGCTACTAGGCTTTTCCCCCACATAACTTGAGACAGGGAAGTTCAAGGATTTAATTAATTATATTAATCTCTACATTAAGTGTGACAGGTAAGAAGAATAAAGTGATGTAAGTTCATAAAGTTATAACGTTAGACCGTTTCCCAGGAGGTACACATAACCTTACATACAAAAATAAGTTCAATGAAATAAACGAATTCAGCAAATAAATGTAATTGTACTAAAATGTAAATGTTGGACAATAAATATATAACAGCAATAGAATAGCTTTACACTACAGTAAACTGTTTTTTTGCAGTACTATTTTATATTAATTTTCTTCTTCAGAACCGGTGCCCAGTTAACCAATTCCCTGGAACCGTTAGTATGCCTGCTTAACGATTCCGCTTATCGGTTCCGCTCGTTGCAAATGTGTCATGACGTCACACACGCGCTGCGTTATTTTGATTCAGAACGCATCAAACATAACATCGAGGCAGAAGCGCTCGTTTGGTTATATTTCACGCGAAAAGACGACAATATATGAGGTGCCGTCTAGGGCTTAAATCAAACTTCATTCACGCACACATATATGAAACACTTGCATATACACGTATACTAAGTAGTCAAACATACATGTATACTGCTGAATGCTCAAACAAATACATATGAAATGCACAGCGACACACCTAAAGTCGCTCACGCATACATGCAAACTCTACACACACGAGATGCGCGAAACTCTCCAGGCACATACTCATATGAGACGCGCGCGCGCACACACAAACTCATATGAGACGCGCGCGCACACACAAACTCTGCACGCACATACTCATATGAGACGCGAGCACACACACACTCAAACTCGCGCACATGCTCAATGAGAGTATGACGGCGCCTCATAACAATATGGTCACTTGCTGCAACACCTGTAAAATTTCCATTTCGTCAAAGGGGGGGGGGGGGGGGGGGGGGGGGACCTCCAATATGCAGAAACATTTGGCGACACACCATGAACAGACTTTAGTCCCATGAAACTTAAACTGGAATGTCACTGTTTCTGTCACTGCGACTTCACGAACGGGTGAACACGCGCACGCACACACACACACACACATCACTTTTGAAGTAAAATTGAGGCATCGAGATATCAAATTGAACTGAATCGATGACATGATAATCGGAATCGAACCGAACCGTGAGACCATTGTAGGTTCACACCCCTAATACTCTGTGCTGTGTCAGCGAGTTAATAATAATTAACAAACAAAATAAGTTATAAGTTCAATAAGTTAATACAAACAAACAAATTTGTACTTATTCCCTCACCCAATGAGAATCGATAAGAGAATCGATAAGGAATCGAATCGATAAGCAATATCGATAATGGAATCGGAATTGTTAAATTCTTATCAATTCCCATCCCTAATCAAGTGTGTCAAAATGAAAGTGAGCCAATAAGTGGTCTTCTACTGCCCTCTGCTGGTCACACAAGTGCTTTTCCATTCATATGTAGACATATGCTTACACACACACGGGATATGTTATTGTGAAAATCTCTTTTAATGGTGTATAAGCATGCATTTAACATATTTCTTTGTGATGTAATAATATAAAACTATATTTAAAATAATAAAAAAATAGCTTTAAGCGTTTGTTTGTTAGCCAATGCTGAAAGCTGATAACAAAGATTAAAAATGTCGGTAACACTTTACAATAAGGTTCATTTATTAAACAGTAGTTAATGTATTAATTAACTTGAACCATGAGCAATACATTTGTTACTGTTTTTGTTCATCTTTGTTAACATTAGTTAATACAAATCCAGCTGTTCATTGTTAGTTCAGGTTAGTTCACAGTGCATTAACTAATGTTAACAAGATTTTAATAAAGTATTTGTAAATGTTGAAATTAACATTAACAAAGATTAACAAATGCTGAAGGAGTATTGTTCATTCTTAGTTAATGTTAACTACATTAGTTAACATTAACTAAGAATTCGTCGCGGGGGGCGTTCCCGAGCCCCGCGACGATAGATTTGGATCAAGAACCCCGAGAGAACCTTACCTAGCGTGCAGAGACTTTCTGTTTTCGAGTTATGAGTGAATTTGTACTTGGGGGGCGTGGCCCAACGTTATACTTTCGTTTTCAGCCTTCCTGTGACACAATTGTAAATAGTAATAAATAAAATAAATAAATGCAGTCCATAATACTCCAATAGATGAATTTGGACAAAATGTGATTGTAAATGTTAAAATAATGATTTAATAAAGTCTACATTTCAATTATATATAACAATATTAGGGAGTAGTATGATGAAATGACAGCAGGGGGCAGTAAAATACCACTTATTGGCTGTTATAGCCATCCAAAATCTTATAGCCATCCAATTTACACTATTATAGCCATTCAAATGAAGAAATGATACCTTTTCTGATAATTATTGATCTAGAGAGTCCAGATAATTGTACTGCACTGGTTTTAAACATTAAGATATGACAATTTTACAATCATAGATGGAAAAGGCCATTTACAGCCAATACAGGCAATTGACCATAGGAAATGCATGGTTTTAAAGCTTTTCAACAGTTATAGCGCCACCTATTGTCCGATCTCCATGAAACTTTGCATGCTTCTTCACCATGGTATGACACATATGCTCATCAATTTTTGTCAAGTTCTGAGTTTTTATTTATGATTTATAGGCTTTTGAGTGTATTTTGACACGCCCCTTTTCTAAATGACCCTATTATAGCCATACGAAAAATGCAAAAGTTCAACTTTTTTCGATAATTATTGATCTAGAGAGTCCAGAGAATTGACCTAGACTGGTTTGGTTCCGATCGGGCGAAAAACCAGGGACTAGTTCGCAAAAGTAGGTTTTTAACATATTCGTGAATATTTAATGAACGATTTGATTGACAGCAATGGTTCTAGAGGCAAAGTTGTTTAGCATGAGGAGATCTATCAAATGATATGCATATTGTGGGGATGTGTGCAACACCACGTGATTACAGAGCCGTAAAACTCGTTAGCTCCAACTAGTGGCCGATTTCTTTCAAAACTCTTACAGACCTCTTGGGCCATGAGTCGAACATGCCCATCGAGTTTCGTTCCGATCGGCCTTCGTTAACCTCGTCTCATAGGTGCTCAAATTCATTGGCCAATGGTGGCCATGTTTTTTGAGTTACGCCAATTTCCTCATACACATACATGGGGCCTTGGACCAAGACACTGCATACCAATTTTCAAGTCAATCGGACTAACGGTCAGGTGGTCATAGCCCTTTTTATGTTTTTTTAATGTTATAGCGCCAACTAGTGTTCGATCGTCGCGATCTTTTTACTGTGACCTCAGACTGTCCTCATACACATGTCTCTTGAGTTTGATGAAGATATCTCATTTACTTTTCGAGTTATAGCCATTTTAGTAAAATAGGCTCCTCCCACAACGATCATTTTACTCCCCCTAGCGACCGTGAATCGAAAATTCAACTTTTTTTCAATAATTATTGATATTCAGACTCCAGAGAACATGTATGCATTTTTTTTATTTTGATCGGGCGAAAAACCAGGGACTAGTTCGCAAAATTAGGTTTTTGACAAAATTCAAAATGGCGGAAAAATTTGCATACCGGAAATGAAATCGGAGATATACGTTTTTTACTTCAGGCCTCCAGCTTTCCAATGATATAAGACACTTGAGTCTACGACTTACGGTTTAGGAGTTATGAGCAGTTTCGCGCAATTGATCGCTATAGCGCCACCTATGGGCCAATCGGGCTCATAATTTGATAACCTCTCCTCGATTTTTGTACTACCATCTGACAAAGTTTCAACTCTCCAGCACTTACGGTTTGGGCTGCACGATGCGTTTTACAGGAGAATAATAATAATAATAATAATAATAATAATAATAAAAATCAGTACAAATACAATAGGTTTTCAGCACTTCGTGCTTGAACACCTAATTAAAGCTGCTAGCAGCATTTAGCGGTGTTCAAGCAGTTAAGGCCTTTAAGGCCGTTAAGCACAAAAGCATCAAAAGACATTAAGTTTTATGTAGCAAGCGTTTAACCATTGACATCATAGATGAAATAGACCATGTTTTAGCATGATTTACTATGATATACCAAATTTAGTGTGATTTTTCATGATCTACCATGTTCCAGTATGATTTACCATGAATCTAGCATGATTTACCACAGTTTACCAGGTTTTACCATGTTATAGGATGATTTACCATGATATACCACATTGTAGAATGATTTACCAGGATCGTAGCATCATTTACCATGATTCATCACATTGCTAGCATGATTTGCCATGATACACCATGTAATAGTATTTTTTACTATGATTTACCATGTTTCTATCGTGATTTACCATGATTGCCCACATTGCTGCATTGATGTGAAGTGACAATAAAAATGAAGTGATAAACTCTGACAAAAAATGATTGTGTTATAATAGTTAACATGGAAAAACTGGTTTGCAGAATAATGGTGAAAATCAAGTGTGTCAAAATGAGAGTAAGCCAATAAGTGGTCTTCTACTGCCCTCTGCTGGCCACTCTACTTATTAATAAAGTGTTTTCACGGGTGCTTTTGCACTCATATGTAGACATTTGCTCACACACACACACACACACACACAAAGTCATTATGAAAATATATTTTAATGGTCTATAAGCATTTCATGTCTTTGCAAGCTATTAATCAGATTATTCAGAATTTATTCATAAACATGGGACTACACACACACACACACATTCTATTGTAGATTAAACTGTCTCATTCAGGGTTCACATTTGTCAATGTGACAATGAATTTTGACTAAATGTGAGTGTAAATGTTAAAATAGTGATTTTATAAAGTCTAAATATGAATTATAGAATAATATTAGTTAGTAGCATGACAAAATGACTATTTTAAACAGCAGGGGGCAGTAAAATACCACTTATTGGCTTAATATGCCAGTGTTCATATCATTTTCACCTTTTTAATTGTTATAGAGGCATATTTTGTCCGATTTGTCTGAAATTTTTCATGCTTGTTTAGAGTCACGTGTCACATGTTCTGACTTGATTTGAAGAAGATCTGAGCATTCATTGAAGAGATATAGGCGTTTGGGGACACTTGGTCAAAGCTACATATTGAAGTGACCCTATTAAAGCCATCCAAATGAAGAAGTTATACCTTTTCTGATATTTATTGATCTAGAGAGTCCAGAGAATTGTACTGCACTGGTTTAGAACATTATGATATGAACTTTATATGATCATAGATGGAAAAGACCATTTACAGCCAATACAGGCAATTTACCATAGGAAATGTATGGTTTTAAAGCTTTTTAACAGTTATAGCGCCACCTATGGTCCGATCTCCATGACACTTTGCATGCTTCTTCAGCATGTTATGACACATATGCTCATCAATTTTTGTCAAGTTCTGAGTTTTTGTTTAGGATTTACAGGCTTTTGAGTGCATTTTGACACGCCCCCTTTTCTAAATGACCCTGTTATAGCAAACCAAAGGGCAAAGTTCAACTTTTTTTAAATAATTATTGATCTAGAGAGTCCAGAGAATTGTCCTAGACTGGTCTGGTTCCGATCGGGCAAAAAACCAGGGACTAGTTCGCAAAAGAAGGTTTTTAACATATTCGTGAATATTTAATGAACGATTTGATTGACAGCAATGGTTCTAGAGGCAAAGTTGTTCAGCATGAGGAGATCTATCAGATGATATGCATTTTGTGGGGATGTGTGCAACACCACGTGATTACAGAGCCGTAAAACTCGTTAGCGCCAACTAGTGGCCGATTTCTTTCAAAACTCTTACAGACCTCTTGGGCCATGAGTCGAACATGCCCATCGAGTTTCGTTCCGATTGGCCTTCGTTAACCTCGTCTAATAGGTGCTCAAATTCATTGGCCAATGGCGGCCATGTTTTTTGAGTTACGCCAATTTCCTCATACACATACATGGGGCCTTGGACCAAGCCACTGCATACCAATTTTCAAGTCAATCGGACTAACGGTCAGGTGGCCACACCCCTTTTTATGTTTTTTTAATGTTATAGCACCACCTAGTGTTCGATCGTCGCGATTTTTTTACTGTGACCCCAGACTGTCCTTATACACATGTGTGTCAAGTTTGGTCAACCTATCTAATTTACTTCTGGAGTTATAGCCGTTTTAGTAAAATAGGCTCCTCCCACAACCTTCATTTTGCGCCTACTAGCGACCCTGAATCGAAAATTCTACTTTTTTTCAATAATTATTAATATTCAGACTCCAGAGAATATTTCTGCACTGGTTTGGTTCCGATCGGGCAAAAAACCAGGGACTAGTTCGCAAAAGTAGTTTTTTGACAAAATTCAAAATGGCGGAAAATCCATCATGGCGGAAATGAAATCGGAGATATACGTTTTTTTCGTCAGGTGACCAGCTTTCCAATGATATAAGACACTTGAGTCTACGACTTACGGTCTAAGAGTTATGATCCGTTTTGCGCAATTGGTTGCTATAGCGCCACCTATGGGCCAATCGGGCTCATAATTTGATAACCTCTCCTCGATTTTTGTACTACCATCTGACAAAGTTTCAGAGCTCCAGCACTTACGGTTTGGGCTGCACGACGCGTTTTACGGCAGAATAATAATAATAATAATAATAAAAATCCTTACAAATACAATAGGTTTTCAGCACTTCGTGCTTGAACACCTAATAATAAAAATCCTTACAATTACAATAGGTTTTCAGCACTTCGTGCTTGAACACCTAATTAAAGCTGCAAGCAGCATTTTAGCGGTGTTCAAGCAGTTAAGGCCTTTCAGGCCGTTAAGCACAAAAGCATGAAAAGACATTAAGTTTTATGTAGCAAGCATGATTTATCATGATATACTACATTTCAGTGTGATTTTTCATGATTTACCATGTTTCAGTATGATTTACCATGAATCTAACATGATTTTCCATAGTTCACCTTGATATACCATGTTATATGATGATTTACCATGATATAGCACATTCTAGAATAATTTACCAGGATTCTAGCATGATTTACCTTTTTTACTATGATTTACCATGTTTCTGGCGTTATTTATCATGATTTACCACGTTGACAGCAATTATATGAAGCATAAGAACAATTGAAGTGATAAACTCTGACAAAATATGAATGTGTTATAATAGTAATTGTTATATAAGTGATTTTATAGTGTCTATATACAAAAAAAAAGACTATTAATAAGAAGAGTGGTCAGCAGAGGGCAGTAGAAGACCACTTATTGGCTCACTTTCATTTTCAACTACTTTGTTTCTCCAGTATTCTCCACTGAAGCAAACCATTTTTTTCATGTTAACTCCATAATGCCTGCTTACACACACACACACACACACACACACACATTTTTGGGATATGTTATTGTGAAAATCTGTTTTAATGGTATATGAGCATTTCACATATTTCTTTGCAATGTAATAATATAAAACTAATTAAAGAAAATGCTTTAAGCATTTGTTTGTTAGCCAATGCTGAGATCTGATAAAAAAAGATTAAAAATATCTAATGCTGCTGCTCCATCTAGTGGACAACAGTGCTATTACAGCCTACTTATACAATAGGACATGTTTTTCATATCATTTAATCTACACACTCTCATTCTGATGTAGATAGAGACATTTGGAACTTCAGGAGCCAATGTGACTCAATTGTCACTTCAATACACGATTTTTGACTAAATGTTATTGTAAATGTTAAAATAGTGAATTTATAAAGTCTAAATATTAATTATAGTTGAGTAGTGTGATAAAATGACTTTTTTTAACCAGCAAGGGGCAGTAAAATACCACTTACTGGCTGTTAGCCTTTTTTCAAGCTGTTATATCTGTTCTTGACCTTTTTTTAAGAAGCTATGAGCATTTATTGAAAAGATATTGGCTTTCGGTCAAGGTTACATATTGAAGTGACCCTATTATAGTCATACAAATGAAGAAGTTATACATTTTTCTATAATTATTGTTCTAGAGAGTACAGAGCAATAGATGAATTTTGACAAAATGTGATTGTAAATGTTAAAATAATGATTTAATAAAGTCTAAATATCAATTATATATAAAAATATTAGAGAGTAGTATGATGAAATGACAGCAGGGGGCAGTAAAATACCACTTATTGGCTGTTATAGCCATCCAAGCTGTTATAGCTGTTATAGCCATCCGATTTACACTCTATTATGAAGTATTTATACCTTTTCTGATAATTATTGATCTAGAGAGTCCAGATAATTGTACTGCACTGGTTTTAAACATTAAGATATGAAAATTATACGATCATAGATGGAAAAGACCATTTACAGCCAATACAGGCAATTTACCATAGGAAATGTATGGTTTTAAAGCTTTTCAACAGTTATAGCGCCACCTATTGTCCGATCTCCATGAAACTTTGCATGCTTCTTCACAATGGTATGACACATATGCTCATCAATTTTTGTGAAGTTCCGAGTTTTTATTTATGATTTATAGGCTTTTGAGTGTGTTTTGACACACCCCTTTTTATAAATGATCCTGTTATAGCAAACAAAAGGGCAAATTTCAACTTTTTTTGGATAATTATTGATCTAGAGAGTCCAGAGGATTGTCCGAGACTGGTCTGGTTCCGATCGGGTGAAAAACCAGGGACTAGTTCGCAAAAGTAGGTTTTTAACATATTCGTGAATATTTAATGAACGGTTTGATTGACAGCAATGGTTCTAGAGGCAAAGTTGTTCAACATGAGGAGATCTATCAAATGATATGCATATTGTGGGGATGTGTGCAACACCACGTGATTACAGAGCCGTAAAACTCGTTAGCGCCAACTAGTGGCCGATTTCTTTCAAAACTCTTACAGTCCTCTTGGGCCATGAGTCGAACATGCCCATAGAGTTTCGTTCCGATCGGCCTCCGTTAACCTCGTCTCACAGGTGCTCAAAATTCATTGGCCGATGGCGGCCATGTTTTTTGAGATACGCCAATATCCTTTTACACATACATGGCACCTTGGACCAAGACACTGCATACCAATTTTCAAGTCAATCGGACTAACGGTCAGGTGGCCACACCCCCTTTTATGTTTTTTAATGTTATAGCGCCACCTAGTGTTATATCGACGCGGTTTTTTTACTGTGACCTCAAATTGAGCTCATGCATATGTGTACCAAGTTTGGTGAAAATATTTCATTTCGTTCACGAGTTATACCCATTTTAGTAAAATTAGCTCCGCCTCCTTCGAACGTTTGGGCACCCCCTAGCGACCGTGAATCGAAATTTCAACTTTTTTTCGATAATTATTGATATTCAGTCTCCAGAGAATCTTTCTGCACTGGTTTGGTTCCAATCGGGCAAAAAACCAGGGACTAGTTTGCAAAAGTAGGTTTTGGACAAAACCGGAAATAGCGAAAAAATTTGCATACCGGAAATGAAATCGGAGATATACGTTTTTTAAGTCAAGAGTCCAGCTTTCCAATGATATAAGACACTTGAGTCTACGACGTAGGGTCTAGGAGTTATGATCACTTTCGCGTTTTTGTTGCTATAGCGCCACCTATGGGCCAATCGGGCTCATACTCTCTCAACCTCTCCTCGATTTCTGGGCTACCTTAATCCCAAATATGAAGTCTCTAGCACTTACGGTTTGGTCTGCACGACGCGTTTTACGGCAGAATAATAATAATAATAATTAAAGCTGCTAGCAGCATTTAGCGGTGTTCAAGCAGTTAAGGCCTTTAAGGCCGTTAAGCACAAAAACATCAAAAGACATTAAGTTTTATGTAGCAAGCATTTAAACATTGACATCATAGATGGAATAGACCATGTTTTAGCATGATTTACCATGATATACCAAATTTAGTGTGATTTTTCATGATCTACCATGTTCCAGTATGATTTACCATGAATCTAGCATGATTTACCACAGTTTACCATGATTTCCCATGTTATAGGATGATTTACCATGATATACCACATTCTAGAATGATTTACCAGGATTGTAGCATGATTTACCATGATTCATCACATTGCTAGCATGATTTGCCATGATCCACCATGTAATAGTATTTTTTACTATGATTTACCATGTTTCTATCGTGATTTACCATGATTTACCACATTGCTGCATTGATGTGAAGGGCCAATAAAAATGAAGTGATAAACTCTGACAAAAAATGATTGTGTTATAATAGTTAACATGGAAAAACTGGTTTGCTTTAGTGCTTTGATTTACTGTTGAAAATCAAGTGTGTCAAAATGAGAGTGAGACAATAAGTGGTCTTCTACTGCCCTCTGCTGGCCATTCTACTTATTAATAAAGTGTTTTCACAGGTGCTTTTACACTATGTAGACATTTGATCACACACACACACACACATACACACAAAGTCATTATATAAATATATTTTAATGGTCTATAAGCATGTAATGTCTTTGCAAGCTATTAATCAGATTATTCAGCATTTATTCAGAAACCTAGGACTACACACACACATTCTGTTGTAGATACAGATATTTGAACTATGTGATGGAAAAAAGAAATGTTTACTGCAATTGTCCTTCAGGATTCATATTTCTCAATGTACTACAATAGTCAGTTTACCATGGTTTGTCTTAGTTTACCTTGATGTTACCTTGTTGTGACCGAATGTTACACAATAATTTATCATGATATACCACATTCTAGAATGATTCAGCAGGATTGTAGCATGATTTACTATGATTTACCACGTTGTTAGCAATTATGTGAAGCTTCAGAACAGTAAAGTGAATTGAAAGACAAAATATGATTGTGTTATTATAGTAATTGTCACATAAGGTTATTTTTTAGTGTCTGAATATATGAATGCAAAAGCACATGTGAAAAGACTATTAATAAGTATAATGTCCAGCAGAGGGTAGTAGAAGACCACTTATTGCTATAGTACCACTTTTATTTTGAACTACTTGGTTTAATCAGTATCAGGGTTTCCGCGGGGTCATAAAAAGTCATAAAACGTCTTAAATTTAATAATAAGAATTTTAGGCAATAAAAAGTCATAAAAACGTCCGGCTTTTCCATACAAGGTCATAAATTACATTTAGCCACATCTTAAATTGATATGCTCATTCATTCATTATCGCGATATAATGTTTTCTCTATAAAACGATATCAAGAGTTCGATAAATGTTAGATCATGTTTATGCGCCAAAAGCGGAACGAAACTCATTTGAACCGCGCGCGCCTCACGGAGCGTTTATCCGCTCGGCTCAAAGTCCAAACAGCAGCGCAGCGCGATCAAGATCACTAGAGCAGACGCGTTCTTTTACTGTCTATGGTTAACTTTGATCAGTCTCGATCACGAGATCCAGTGAGAAGCACTTGAATTCAGCGAAGAACACAAATGTCTCAGTGATTTAAACCAGTTTAAAGGCAGATGAAACAGCGCTGACGAACAGGAGAAACACTGTGCGCAACTATACAGTCAGAAAGCTTTTCCATCTACACATTTACATCCTTTACCATGGTTTTACTGTAACGTTAGCCTAGTAATATTAACTGCACCATGAAATGTGGGATACATATTGAATTGTATTATATTATTAATGTAGACAATGTATTAAAGGACTAATGGAATATAATTACAGTATTTATGTATTTAGGCTATAGCCTACTGTTTTTCATACATTTCATAAAGATACGTGCCATCAAAGTCAGGCAACACAAACCTGTTTCAAGACTTGAAACAATATCCCCCATTAGCACATGCAGAAACTAAGAAATTAATTTTGAAATAAAGATATTATTTTTGTTAAGGAAAAAATACAAATGTTTGAATGTTCTACCTCAGATTTGTGAAATGTTTACCTGTTTGGCAAGTGTTTGTCATGATATGTTTTGACAATAAAGAGTAGTTTAAAACCACAATTAACGCTCTGGTTTCTACAACTTTCAGTTAGGAACAAAAATCTGCCTTCAAAGTTCAAAGAAATAAAGAATTGACATTTATCGTCATAATTATCGATATTGACTGATATTATCGTGATAAGTGTTGTGTTGTTCCTGTGTTATTGATACTTAGGAAAAGGGAGCCTTCAGTTTGTTACTCTTAAGAAAATGGAACCTTTAAATAATTAAACTTATTACTTTTAATGAAAGTCAATAAAAAAAAAGACTTTTGAAAGGAAGTTATTTTTCGTAATTCGAGTAGGTCATAAATTTAAATCATATTGGTCATAAAAAGGTCTTAAATTTGACTGACTAAACCCTGCAGAAACCCTGAGTATTGTGCACTAAAGCAAACCAGTCTTTCAATGTGAATACCATTATGCATGCTTACACACACACACAAACACACACACACACACAATTGTGGGTTATGATATTGTGAAAATCTCTTTTTGTGGTCCTTAAGCATTTCAGATATTTATTTGTGATGTAAAAATATTAAACTTTCTAATAAATCATTATTTAATATTATATTATAAGCATTTGTTTTGTTAGCCATTGCTGAAAACTGGTTAAAAAAGATTAAAAATATCTAATGCTGTTGCTCCCTCTAGTGGACAACAGCGGTTTTACAGCCTACATAAACGGTTGAAATGAATGACAGGAAATTCGTTTTTTTTTTTACTTATATCTCGGGAACGAGAAAGTGAAAAAATCTGAAACTCAGAACTTAGATAGGGTTAGAGGAGCCCTCTTGAACAAGACCATCCCCGTGTTGCTGAGTGATTGCTGTCGGGAGTAATGTCCGTTTAAATGCATATCTTTGTGGGCTTATATCTCGGGAATGCCCAGGCCAAATCGCACCAAACTCAAATCGAAGCTAGATGAGGACGAGCCCTTTCCAACAAGCTCTTCCACAAGGATCTAGATGGTGTGGATAAAGAGTTACAGCCGTTTCAAGTTGGGGTTCTCACAGATTAGCGATCCGCGGGGGGGGGGGGGGGGGGGCGCTCCCGAGCCCCGCGACGAAAGATTTGGATCAAGATCCCCGAGAGGACCTTACCATCAAAATTTGAGCGGGCAGAGACTTTCCGTTTTCGAGTTATGAGTGAATTCGTGCTTGGGGGGGCGTGGCCCAATGTTTTACTTTCGTTTTGAGGCTTCCTGTGACAATTAATTATAGAGGCAAATTTTGTCTGATTTGTCTGAAATTTTTCAATGCCGTACAGAGTGATATTACACATGTTCTTGACCTTTTTTAAAGAAGATCTGAGCATTCATTTAAGAGATCAGCATTTACAGCCAATACAGGCAATTTGCCATAGGAAATGTATGGTTTTAAAGCTTTTTGACAGTTATAGCGCCAACTATGGTCCGATCTCCATGAAACTTTGCATGCTTCTTCACCATGTTATGACACATATGCTCACCAATTTTTGTTTAGTTCTGAGTTTTTATTTATGATTTATAGGCTTTTGTGTGTATTTGACACGCCCCTTTTCTAAATGACCCTGTTATAGCCATACGAAAAAATGCAAAAGGTCAACTTTTTTTCAATGATTATTGATCTAGAGAGTCCAGAGAATTGTCCTAGACTGGTCTGGTTCCAATCGGGCAAAAATCCAGGGACTAGTTCGCAAAAGTAGGTTTTTAACATATTCGTGAATATTTAATGAACGATTTGATTGACAGCAATGGTTCTAGAGGGAAAGTTGTTCATCCTGAGGAGATCTATCAAATGATATGCATATTTTCGGGATGTGTGCAACATCACGTGATTACAGAGCCGTAAAACTCGTTAGCGCCAACTAGTGGCCAATTTCTTTCAAAACTCTTACAGACCTCTTGGGCCATGAGTCAAACATGTCCGTCAAGTTTCGTTCCGATTGGCCTCCGTTAACCTTGTGTAATAGGTGCTCAAATTCATTGGCCGATGGCGGCCATGTTTTTTGAGTTACGCCAATTTCCTCATACACATACATGCCACCTTGGACCAAGACACTGCATACCAATTTTTAAGTCAATCGGACTAACGGTCAGGTGGTCATAGCCCGATTTAAGTTTTTTGTGTGTTATAGCGCCACCTAGTGTTAGGTCGACGCGATTTTTTTACTGTGACCTCAGATTGAACTCATACACATGTGTTCCAAGATTGGTGAAGATATCTCATTTACTTCTCGAGTTATAGCCATATTAGTAAAATAGGCTCCTCCCACAACGATCATTTTACTCCCCCTAGCGACCGTGAATCGAAAATTCAACTTTTTTTCAATGATTATTGATATTCAGACTCCAGAGAACATGTATGCATTTGTCTGGTTTTGATCGGGCGAAAAACCAGGGACTAGTTCGCAAAAGTAGGTTTTTGACAAAATTCAAAATGGCGGAAAAATTTGCATACCGGAAATGAAATCGGAGATATACGTTTTGTTCTTCAGGCCTCCAGCTTTCCAATGATATAAGACACTTGAGTCTACGACATACGGTTTAGGAGTTATGAGCAGTTTCGCGCAATTGATTGCTGTAGCGCCACCTATAGGCCAATCGGGGTCATACTTTCTGAGGCTCTCCTCGATTTTTGTACTACCATCTGACAAAGTTTCAGAGCTCCAGCACTTACGGTTTGTTCTGCACGATGCGTTTTACGGCAGAAGAATAATAATAATAATAATAATTAAAGCTGCTAGCAGCATTTAGCGGTGTTCAAGCATTTAAGACAGTTAAGACAGTTCAGCTCAAAAGCATCAAAAGACATTAAGGTTTATGTAGCAAGCATTTAACCACTGACATCATAGATGGAATAGACCATGTTTTAGCATGATTTGCCATGATATACAACATTTCAGTGTGATTGTTAATGATTTACTATGTTACAGTATGATTTACCATAGTTTACTATGATATACCGAGTTCTAGTATGATTCACCATGGTTTACCCTGTTCTTGCATGATTTACCACAATTGAACACATTCTAGTAGCCTATGATGTAATATGATTCTAGCATGCTTTATCATAGTTTACCTTGATTTGTCTTAGTTTACCTTGATTTACCATGTTATAGGATGATTTACCAGGATTGTAACATGCTTTACCATGATAAATCACATTGCTAGCATGATTTATCATGATACACCATGTAATAATATTATTTACTGTGATTTACCATGTTTCTATCGTGATTTACCATGATTTACCACATTGCTAGCAATTATGTGAAGCTTCAGAACAGTAAAGTGAATTGAAAGACAAAATATGATTGTTATTATAGTAATTGTCACATAAGGTTATTTTTTAGTGTCTAAATATATGAATGCAAAAGCACATGTGAAAAGACTATTAATAAGTATAATGTCCAGCAGAGGGTAGTAGAAGACCACTTATTGCTATAGTACCACTTTTATTTTGAACTACTTGGTTTAATCAGTATTGTGCACTAAAGCAAACCAGTCTTTCAATGTGAATTCCATTGTGCATGCTTACACACACACACACACACACACACAATTTTGGGTTATGATATTGTGAAAATCTCTTTTTGTGGTCCTTAAGCATTTCAGATATTTATTTGTGATGTAAAAATATTAAACTTTCTAATAAATCATTACTTAATATTATATTATTTATTATAAATATTATTTCCAATATTATATTATTTATTATAAATATTATTTCCAACATAATAAATATCTTTAAGCATTTGTTTGTTAGCCATTGCTGAAAACTGGTTAAAAAGATAAAAAATGTCTAATGCTGTTGCTCCCTCTAGTGGACAACAGCGGTTTTACAGCCTACATAAACGGTTGAAATGAATGACGGGAAATTCGTTTTTTTTTTTTTACTTATATCTTGGGAAGGAGAAAGTGAAAAAATCTGAAACTCAGAACTTAGATAGTGTTAGAGGAGCTCTGTTGATCAAGACCATCCCGGTGTTGCTGGGTGATTGGGGGCGGGAGTAATGTCCGTTTAAATGCATATCTTTGTGGGCTTATATCTCGGGAATGCCCAGGCCAAATCGCACCAAACTCGAATCGAAGCTAGATGAGGACGGGCCCTTTCCAACAAGGATCTAGATGGTCTGGATCAAGAGTTACAGCCGTTTCAAGTTGGGGTTCTCACAGATTAGCGATCCGCGGGGGGGCGCTCCCAAGCCCCGCGACGATAGATTTGGATCAAGATCCCCGAGAGGACCTTACCATCAAAATTTGAGCGCGCAGAGACTTTCCGTTTTCGAGTTATGAGTGTATTTGTACTTGGGGGGCGTGGCCCAATGTTTTACTTTCGTTTTGAGGCTTCCTGTGACAATTAATTATAGAGGCAAATTTTGTCTGATTTGTCTGAAATTTTTCAATGCCGTTCAGAGTGATATTAAACATGTTCTTGACCTTTTTAAAAGAAGATCTGAGCATTCATTTAAGAGATCAGCATTTACAGCCAATACAGGCAATTTACCATAGGAAATGTATGGTTTTAAAGCTTTTTGATAGATATAGCGCCAACTATGGTCCGATCTCCATGAAACTTTGCATGCTTCTTCACCATGTTATGACACATATGCTCACCAATTTTTGTGAAGTTCTGAGTTTTAATTTATGATTTATAGGCTTTTGTGTGTATTTGACACACCCCTTTTCTAAATGACTCTGTTATAGCCATACGAAAAATGCAAAAGTTCATGATTTACCACAATTGAACATATTCTAGTATGATTTAATATGATTCTAGCATGATTTACCATGTTATAGGATGATTTACCATGATATACCACATTCTAGAACAGGGTATCTGCACACTTCTTAAAGCAGCGCTCAGTAAGAATTCCGTTTTTGTCAAACAGCGACCCCTAGAGTCGCTGTGGAGCTCTTGTACTGTCGTGAATAGCACTCACGCAGAGATGGCTCGCACTCACGGCCGGATCCCCTCCCCCTGTACACCGGTACCTGTTCAGTGGAGTAGCCCCAGAGTGCAGTCTGGACGATGGGGCGGGGCGACACTTTTAGGTGGGGCGACACGTGTCGCTCCGCCCACACCCGATTTTATTGGTTTATAATACAGCAATCTTATTGGCATAGACGCTTGAGGCGCAAGCATGCGCATTCCTTTATGTACGAGTTTATGAATTATCTATGACGCTGTTTGGCCGTAGGCCTACTATATTAAGTGATAATTGCGATTTCAGTAACGATCAATTGGATAATGTTTTGATGAACTTACGAATCAAGTTAGATGAAGTTACTGTCAAAATGTATTCACAATTCACATCGTTTCAAAGCAGCTTTACAAAAAGTCATATTGTAAGCTTTAATATTGAGCAGTTTTATGGCTTGGCGATATCACAAAATATGTTGCTGATAAATAATACACTGTTTGAGATTTAGCCTAGATAGGCTACTATATTAATTTACCCTGCAGATAGCCTAAGTCAGTGCCACTTTTGGTGGGCAATGAGCATGACTGCATGAAATTACTGGCAGATCAAAGGAGAGATCATTTCTATGTGGGCTGATTTAGACAATATTTCTCCGCATGTCATGCAGAGCTCCTTAATTTTACATCATTCGTTTATGCTTCTTCGTTTTTCCATTAGGATCAGTGAATAAACACAAACTCGGGATTTTACACAAATTATGATAATTCCCTGTATTTCAGTATAAACAAAGGATAAATCCGAAAGTGTGTTTTATTTTATTTTAAAGCAAAACCACGGTGACAAATAAGACAGGCTACCAAATAGCAAGCCCTGGCCATTGGGTTATGTGCGTACAATGGGAATAAAATCCGTGCAGCGCTGCAATGTGAAAATAAATATATATATATAAAAAAAAAAAATTTGTGTGTGTTTTTTTTTTACTAAAACAGATGTTATGTTGATCTATAGCAAATATTATAATCTAGGCTATGTGCTCAAGAGCGTATTTAAGCAATTGGCCTACATGTTCATATCACTTCTCTGCTGGGTGTTTTATTTATTTTATTACAGCCTATTAGGCTATATTTGCACAGATTTATAGCAGTGTGTTTTTTTATGGTTATGCAGCTAGCCTATATGTGAGTGTTAATATTTGTAACCATTTTTATCCAGTAGCCTACATGAACATGAACACGCAATGCGATGGTGGATGAATAAACAATTGGTTTTTTAATATACCTGATGTCACAGTCACAGACAGACAGTCGTACATAACCGGTTGACACTTATTAGAAAACATGAATCTTTAAAAAATATAACATAAGGCTTTACAGAACCAATAGGCCCTCATATTGTATGAACAGGTAATCAACCAGGAAACGTGTTTGCCATTAAACATTTTATTTGCACTTTGTACCAAATAATGCAAGCATTGGACAATCTCGTTAAAAAAAAATGACAACAAAAAACGGTCATGCTTTAGAATTTAAAATCAGCTGCTTACATTCTTACAGTCAATTATCATCATTTGCGTAAAATCCCGAGTTTGTGGTGATCCACCGATCCTGATAGAAATATGAAGAAGCCAAGTGAATGACGCACTAATCTAATGTAAAACATCTCCCTGAAGTACAAGTAACGTCACCAAGCGTTCGTTTTTAAACAATAACTTAATCTATACTGTGTCTTAAGTATAATATAGTAATTGCCAATAGATATTAACAAAAAATACCATGGTAAACTGATAATAAGATACAATTAAAGTTAGCATTTAATATTTCTTTGATACGGCCAAATCATTCACAAAATCGTACATATAATAAAGGAATGCGCATGCTCAGACCTGAATCGTTTACACCAATAAGATTGCTGTATTATAAACCAATTAAATTGGGGGTGGGCGGAGCGACACGTGTCGCCCCGCCTAAAAGTGTCGCCCCGCCCCATCGTCCAGACTGCACTCTGGGGTACTACGTTCAGTGGGATGGACGCTGTAACGAGTGGAAATAAGGTATGGCCCCTTTAAGAGCTGCGCGCGCCCAACACCACATGTATACGGCGCCGGGTTATTTCTGTTTGATGCTCATTTTATCAGAATTTTATCAGATCTGTTTTTTTGCCGTAAAGCAATTTGTTACCTCGCGAGACCTGATATCACACGATACTTCCTAACACTGAGGCCGGCCCAAAGTTGCAAGGGTGGTTTTGCGGCTCACAGGCACCAGGGGGGTGCGAGACGACCACCATTCAACACGAAATCAGTAATATAAACATTACAATGACTCCAAAGCTGTTCGGTTAAGGTAAAAAAGTTAATTAGTTCACCTTTAAAGTCAAATTTAAGGCTTTTTAAGACCTTTTTAAGACCTGAAGAAATCAAAATTAATACCTTACATTAGGGGTGCGCAATATTTAAAAAAAAATGTCTCAATATTTTCAAAGTTTTGTTGATGATAATTAGATGATATTTTACTGATTGTGTTTGTGTACTGGTACCATGGCTGGTTTAGGCCTGTTGTTGACAGCTGACTCACGAAGATATTCATATTTTTCATATTCTATGCAGTGGTCAGTTCACAGCAGTGAAAGGAATTAACATTTTTTTATTAAAGGGCAATATTTGCAACCTTAAATTGAGTTCCAGGGGCATTTTCACCCATATATGGACTTTTTTTTTTTTTTTTTTACTTAGAGGTATGCATCACCTTTTATGTCAAATTCTAACATTCAAATTAAATTATATTAGAATAATAACACAATACCACTGTTACCAGTTATATTAAATCATTAAATCAAAATCCATCTTTGCAGTGCAGAGGAGACACAGAAGCAGCATCAGAACTGGCATTAATATATTTATACTCCATTTACAATTGCATAAATAAAGCTATGATATATTCAATTCTTTCAATTCTTAATTCAATATTTAAATATGAACTGATTTCTAATTGTAACATTTTAATTACAGGGTACTTTAAATGTGAAACTAAACCCGCCAGTAGGTGGCGGCAAATCACTGTCTCAGGGAGTCATTCATACAAACGATTTGTTCAAACGGCTGATTCATTCAGGAACTGCAAGTGATTGTTCATTGAATCGTTAAAATGATTCGTTCAAAACGCGGATTTCAGTCAAGAAATCATCGCTGTCTTTTGCATTGAGTCTCTGCTACGGTTTCATTTTGAAATTCTCGTCAGCGAAATAAAGGGAAAACAAACAATATTGACAATATTGTTTATAAAATGTAACAATGTTAATTTAACTGTTATAAAATAAATATCATATTTGCTATTGTGCAAGGGAAAACAGCCCTCTTGCTGATGTAATATTTTATGATAACAACATATGATATATAAAATACAAAAACTTTATACGTCTATTAGGGAACATACCTATAACTGCACTGACACATCACGCAGTGAAAGCAAGCATGAGAGACAAATGCGATGTCAGCTCGCAGTGCGCCCTCGTACATAGTTAACGTTAAAGTAAAACAATGATTACAATATCATAATAGACAATACACATCGCACACCACTACGCACATAAAGAATTAACTTACAATTGAACTGAAATTAACCAGCTTTCTTCTCCTCTCCTGCTGTTTCGCGTGCAGGAGACAGACGTAATGCTGGCGCGAATGTGACGCGAAATGTCACGTGAACGAGCAAATCCACAAAGAACGAATAGTAAATAAAAAAGTACGCTAATTAGATAGTTTTAATTTGGAAAACATTTAGATATGTCTAACTCAAATTGCCATTGAAAATTTAAGACCTTTCATAAGTCAAAATAAGACTTTTTAAGGCTATAAATTTTTAAAATCTAATTTAAGACTTTTTAAGGACCCGCGGATACCCTGTAGAATGATTTACCGCAGGATTATAGCATGATTTGCCATGATACACCATGTAATAGTATTGTTTACAATAGCTGCGTCCCAATGTGCATACTATCCATCCTAAATAGTATGTGACATTAGTAATTTTCAATACTATTTAGGGCGTAGTATGCACATTGGGACGCAGCTAATGATTTACCATGTTTCTTCTTCAGAACCGGTGCCCAGTTAACCAATTCCCTGGAACCGTTAGTATGCCTGCTTAACGATTCCGCTTATCGGTTCCGCTCGTTGCAAATGTGTCATGACGTCACACACGAGCTGCGTTATTTTGATTCAGAACGCATCAAACATAACATCGAGGCAGAAGCGCTCGTTTGGTTATATTTCACGCGAAAAGACGACAATATATGAGGTGCCGTCTAGGGCTTAAATCAAACTTCATTCACGCACACAAATATGAAACACTTGCATATACACGTATACTAAGTAGTCAAACATACATGTATACTGCTGAATGCTCAAACAAATACATATGAAATGCACAATGACACACCTAAAGTCGCTCACGCATACATGCAAACTCTACACACACGAGATGCGCAAAACTCTCCAGGCACATACTCATATGAGACGCGCGCGCGCACACACAACTTAAACTGGAATGTCACTGTTTCTGTCACTGCGACTTCACGAACGGGTGAACACGCACACGCACACACACATCACTTTTGAAGTAAAATTGAGGATGCAGTGCATGTAATGCATCGAGATATCAAATTGAACTGAATCGATAACATGATAATCGTACCGAACCGTGAGACCATTGTAGGTTCACACCCCTAATACTCTGTGCTGTGTCAGCGAGTTAATAATAATTAACAAACAAAATAAGTTATAAGTTCAATAAGTTAATACAAACAAACAAATTTGTACTTATTCCCTCACCCAATGAGAATTGATAAGAGAATCGATAAGATAATCGATAAGGAATCGAATCGATAAGCAATATCGATAATGGAATCGGAATTGTTAAATTCTTATCAATTCCCATCCCTAATCAAGTGTGTCAAAATGAAAGTGAGCCAATAAGTGGTCTTCTACTGCCCTCTGCTGGTCACACAAGTGCTTTTCCATTCAAATGTAGACATATGCTTACACACACACACACGGGATATGTTATTGTGAAAATCTCTTTTAATGGTGTATAAGCATGCATTTAACATATTTCTTTGTGATGTAATAATATAAAACTATATTAAAACTAATAAAAAAATAGCTTTAAGCGTTTGTTTGTTAGCCAATGCTGAAAGCTGATAAAAAAGATTAAAAATGTCGGTAACACTTTACAATAAGGTTCATTTATTAAACAGTAGTTAATGTATTAATTAACATGAACCATGAGCAATACATTTGTTACTGTTTTTGTTCATCTTTGTTAACATTAGTTAATACAAATCCAGCTGTTCATTGTTAGTTCATGTTAGTTCACAGTGCATTAACTAATGTTAACAAGATTTTAATAAAGTATTTGTAAATGTTGAAATTAACATTAACAAAGATTAACAAATGCTGAAGGAGTATTGTTCATTCTTAGTTAATGTTAACTACATTAGTTAACATTAACTAAGAATTCGTTGCGGGGGGCGTTCCCGAGCCCCGCGACGATAGATTTGGATCAAGAACCCCGAGAGAACCTTACCTAGCGTGCAGAGACTTTCTGTTTTCGAGTTATGAGTGAATTTGTACTTGGGGGGCGTGGCCCAACGTTATACTTTCGTATTTTAGCCTTCCTGTGACACAATTGTAAATAGTAATAAATAAAATAAATAAATGCAGTCCATAATACTCCAATAGATGAATTTGGACAAAATGTGATTGTAAATGTTAAAATAATGATTTAATAAAGTCTACATTTCAATTATATATAACAATATTAGGGAGTAGTATGATGAAAATGACAGCAGGGGGCAGTAAAATACCACTTATTGGCTGTTATAGCCATCCAAAATGTTACAGCCATCCAATTTACACTATTATAGCCATTCAAATGAAGAAGTTCAACCTTTTCTGATAATTATTGATGTAGAGAGTCCAGAGAATTGTACTGCACCGGTTTTAAACATTAAGATTTTACGATCATAGATGGAAAAGGCCATTTACAGCCAATACAGGCAATTTACCATAGGAAATGCATGGTTTTAAAGCTTTTCAACAGTTATAGCGCCACCTATTGTCCGATCTCCATGAAACTTTGCATGCTTCTTCACCATGGTATGACACATATGCTCTTCAATTTTTGTCAAGTTCTGAGTTTTTATTTATGATTTATAGGCTTTTGTGTGTATTTGACACGCCCCTTTTCTAAATGACCCTGTTATAGCCATACGAAAAATGCAAAAGTTCAACTTTTTTTCAATGATTATTGATCTAGAGAGTCCAGAGAATTGCCCTAGACTGGTCTGGTTCTGATCGGGCGAAAATCCAGGGACTAGTTCGCAAAAGTAGGTTTTTAACATATTCGTGAATATTTAATGAACGATTTGATTGACAGCAATGGTTCTAGAGGCAAAGTTGTTCAGCCTGAGGAGATCTATCAAATGATATGCATATTTTGGGGATGTGTGCAACACCACGTGATTACAGAGCCATAAAACTTGTTAGCGCCAACTAGTGGCCAATTTCTTTCAAAACTCTTACAGACCTCTTGGGCCATGAGTCGAACATGCCCATCGAGTTTCGTTCCGATCGGCCTCCGTTAACCTTGTCTAATAGGTGCTCAAATTCATTGGCCGATGGCGGCCATGTTTTTTGAGTTATGCCAATTTCCTCATACACATTCATGGCACCTTGGACCAAGACACTGCATACCAATTTTCAAGTCAATCGGACTAACGGTCAGGTGGTCATAGCCCTTTTTATGTTTATTTAATGTTATAGCGCCACCTAGTGTTAGATCGACGCGGTTTTTTTACTGTGACCTCAGACTGTCCTCATACACATGTCTCTTGAGATTGGTGAAGATATCTCATTTACTTCTCGAGTTATAGCCATTTTAGTAAAATAGGCTCCTCCCACAACGATCATTTTACTCCCCCTAGCGACCGTGAATCGAAAATTCAACTTTTTTTCAATGATTATTGATATTCAGACTTCAGACAACATGTATGCATTTGTTTGGTTTTGATCGGGCGAAAAACCAGGGACTAGTTCGCAAAAGTAGGTTTGTGACAAAATTCAAAATGGCGGAAAAATTTGCATACCGGAAATGAAATCGGAGATATACGTTTTTTACGTCAGGCCTCCAGCTTTCCAATGATATAAGACACTTGAGTATACGACATACGGTTTAGGAGTTATGAGCAGTTTCGCGCAATTGATTGCTGTAGCGCCACCTATAGGCCAATCGGGGTCATACTTTCTGAGGCTCTCCTCGATTTTTGTACTACCATCTGACAAAGTTTCAGAGCTCCAGCCCTTACGGTTTGTTCTGCACGATGCGTTTTACGGCAGAAGAATAATAATAATAATAATAATAATAATAATAATAAAAATCAGTACAAATACAATAGGTTTTCAGCACTTCGTGCTTGAACACCTAATAATAATAATAATAAAAATCAGTACAAATACAATAGGTTTTCAGCACTTCGTGCTTGAACACCTAATAATAAAAATCTTAACAGAAACAATAGGTTTTCAGCACTTCGTGCTTGAACACCTAATAAAAATCCTTACAATTACAATAGGGTTTCAGCACTTCGTGCTTGAACCCCTAAAAATAAAAGCACATGGTAAGAAGAAAATAAAATAAGACAATTCAGCTGCATAATTTATGCATGCTGCAATGCATGCTGGGAGTTCTGTATTAAGGTGATACCCAGCATGCATTGCAACATGAAGCGTTTCATTTGAGTGTCACCATTGTTGAGATTCATACGCTGATTGTTGATGTCTGTGTGTGACTTAATAACATGATGTTTTTTTTAAACTATCTATGCCATATTGTTTTTAAAATCATTCAAATGATAATGCTGTTAAATTGTCTTATGGAAAATCGCTATATTAATCAATTATATGGAAAGAACCATATGACTGAGAAGACATTCAACTCTGGGTGAAATGAGGTGCTACTGATCTGTAAGGTATTTTGA
>NW_026606555.1:882500-917500 GCF_029890125.1 Rhinichthys klamathensis goyatoka
ACTCGTTTACCATTTTCAATTTGCGAAAACCCGTAAAATGCAAATGATATTGGTATTAGTATGCATGCGACTGAACGCATAAACGGGCTGGCTGTTTACTGTTTGGAGAACAGTTGGAGAAACTGCACTGGACTGAGTGTGTGTGTGTGTGTGTGTGTGTGTGTGTGAGAGAGAGAGAGAACTGCACTGGACTGAGTGTGTGTGTGTGTGTGTGTGTGTGTGTGTGTGTGTGTGTGTGTGTGTGTGTGTGTGTGAGAGAGAACTGCACTGGACTGAGTGTGTGTGTGTGAGAACTGAACTGGACTGAGTGTGTGTGTGTGTGTGCACTGCACTGACCTGATTCTTCTGATGTGCTTTACTTGAACCCCATTTACACTAACATGCTGCTGGATCCAGTCTGCCACATTCTACATTTCCACAGTAACAAAGTAAATTTTTCAAGTATTTTTATTTTACTTTGCTACATTCCCAAAGCATAATATTGTACTTTTTACTCCAATACACTCGGGAACTCGCGCTGCGTCGATTGACACTAAGGGAACGCTTTGCGTGAAGATGTATTGAAGCACATGTAAAATCAGTCCAATGGTGTGACGGAACGTCAGAGGCGGGTGACTTCATGAACCAGGAAACTATGAAAGCCTGCCCAAACAAAGTAGCGTTAGCTTCTGTGTCTTCACAAGCGCTCTATGTGAAACTGTCCCTTTTTATTTGGTGTTGTCTGTTCTATATATATATATTCACGTAGACTATGGCAAGCAAGCAGCAGTTTAGAGTGTGTGTGCACCCCTGCCCACGTTATTTAACAGGTGGGAATACACACGCTTTATGTGTTGTTTGTTTGGGAGAGGAGCATGCACGGTCAGCACTCAAGGGCGCTGGCTGTGAGCACTGTGAAGTGCTTCCCTTGCGGACACTCCGATCCCGCCTGGCGTTTTTTAGCGAGGACGCCCAGGCTCGCGTTCCCCAAAGCTTAGGTCCCACCGCTGCTGAGGCGGGGGTTAGAGACGGGCTCTGCCGTATCTCTACCCTCACCTGACAGATATAGTGCCTTGCATCAGGATTCGGAAGCACGCGCTGCGGTTTCTTCCGCCCAGATACAGGCACCAACACTACAGCTATCCAGTTCCAAGGAACTGGATGTTGTTAGTGTTGATTCACGTGATACTGAGGATTCGCCACCTCAGTCTCATGCTTTTGAGGAGCTTGTTGAGGTTGTAACAAGAGCGGTCAAAAGATTACATATCGATTTGTCAGTAGATGCAGGACGTTCGTTCAAAAAGCAAACTCGACGAACGCTTCCTGCCGTCTCGTTCACAACCTCAACGCCGGGGTCTTCCGTTTTTTTTCTCGATCTCCACACCGAGGTGTCGAGATCGTGGGAGAAACCTGTGTCATACAGAGTATATAGTGCACAAACATCACACTATTCTGCTATTTCACAATTTAAAGAGCACGGATATGGGGAGATGCCAAAGGTGGAAGAGACGCTCGCGAGCTATCTCTCCCCTGAGTCTGCATCTTCCCTTAAGGCCCCGGTATTACCCACCAAGCCTGTTAGAACAACATAAGCTTTGGACAGTAAGGCTTATTCAGTGGCTGGTCAGGCTGCAGCGTGTCTCCACACCATGACACTGCTGCAGGCTTACCAGGCTGAAGTGTTAGGAGACCTCGATGAAGGCAGGGGTATTGGCCCGAACACTGTTTGCGAACTGCACCGGGCTACAGATTTGTCTCTCAGGGCCGCCAAGGAGACGGCTAAATCTATCGGCCAGTCTATGGCAGCCCTGGTGGCCACTGAGAGACATCTCTGGCTCAATCTGAGCAATATTAAAGAGAAAGAGAAACATTTCTTAATGGATGCACCAATCTCTTCCTCTGGCCTCTTCGGCGACGCAGTAAACTCGGTCGTCGAGAGGTTTCAGGAGTCACCCAAACAAGCGGCTGCCTTGCAGAAACTTCTCCCTCGCCGGATTCATGTCTCCGGGGCTGCTGAGCGGGAGCAGCCCCAAACATCTAAAGCCAGCTCCTCACACCATGCCACACAAAAAGTGAGCGTGGCTTCCCATGCTCCCCCACAAAAAGACTGGGGACACGGGAAGCGCGGTCAATTGCAGCCTTCAAGGGGTAAGACGGATGTGAGGACCGTCATTATTTCCAAGAAGGCTGCAAAGAAAAGGTCCTGACGTCCGAGGGCGCAGGCCATCGAGGGCAGTAACCCATCCCCCCCCCCCCCCCACGAAGCAGAGTGGTTAACACCTCTTTTTACGGTGCCCTCGGGGGACCGTTATGCTAACTCTGCCACCTCGTGTGTTACAGGGCGCAGCGGTCTCCAGCGAGCATATATCTCAGGTTCCACCCGGAAATGTAGTGGCCCTGGGATGCCCGCCCCCTCTGAGGAGGGTCCTAGAGCAGTCAGTTCAGTCGTTCCCTGCCCGTCGTCCAGGGCTGATTGCTCAACAACAACTAAATCCAGAAACCAGTCTCGAGAGGCTGGTACCTCTAGTAGAATTTTTGACAGCGTGAAAGCTACTGCCAAATATTTCTCGTTAGGTCCTGCAGACCATAGAAGGGTTTGGGTCTCGCCCCGCCCAGGTTTATGGGGTCCTACCCACCGTGGTGGGCCCCGATCAGGTTCTGGTAATGGAACAAGAAGTTACATTCCTGTTGGACAAAGGGGCAATACAATATGTACCTCCCTCCAGCAGAGACACCGGGTTTTACAGCCGGTATTTCATTGTTCCAAAGAAGGATGGGGGTTGCGTCCCATTTTGGATCTAAGAGCAGTCATTCAACTAAAATTCTAAATGTTAACTTTGAGACAAATCATGCTACAGATCAGATCCGAGGACTGGTTTGTCACGATAGATCTCAAGGACGCATACTTACACATTTCCATCCTTCCATATCACAGGAAGTTCCTGAGGCTTGCTTTCGGGGGCAAACCATACCAATATCGAGTTCTTCCGTTCGGCCTAGCACTATCACCCCGCACTTTCACAAAATGCGTAGATGCAGCTCTGACGCCACTGCGTCTGTAGGGTATTCGCATCATGAACTACATAAACAATTGGTTGATTTTAGCTCAGTCGCATCAGTTGGCGCTTCGGCATCGAGATGTCGTTCTCGCCCACAGGAAAGAGCTGGGGTTACGGCTAAACACCAAGAAGAGTGTGCTTTCTCCATTACAGAGGACCAGTTTTCTGTGGGATTCTATGTTGATGCGGGCATGCCTATCTCCGGCACGCATAGGAGTCCATCCTGTCAGCTGTGAAAAGAATAAGGCTAGCCCAGTCACTCACTGTGAAACAGTTTCAGAGACTGTTGGGTTTGATGGCAGCAGCGTCCAACGTGACCCCTTTTGGTGTGCTGTAGAGGGGCAACCCCTTTCGCATGATCAGGGTTACGCGGCGAAGCCTACGTGCCCTGGTTATGTGGAAGAAACCTTGGTTCCTGTCCCAGGGCCCCGTGTTGGGTGCATCTTGTCATCGCAGAATGCTAACGACCGATGCCTCCCTCACAGGCTGGGGAGCGATCCTGGAAGGACGCTCGGTTCAGGGTCTATGGGTGGACCATCATCTCTCCTGGCATATCTATCGCCTAGAGATGTTGGCTGTATTTCTTGCTCTCAAGAATTTCCTCCCAGACCTCAGGGGCCACCATGTGTTGGTCCACATGGACAATACGTCGGTGGTCACCTATATAAATCGCGCCCGCTATGCAAGCTGGCACACCAAATCCTCCTGTGGTCTCAGGGGAAGTTGCTCTCGCTCAGAGCAGCTTATATCCCTGGGGCCCAGAACATAGGAGCAGACATCCTGTCGAGGCAGGGGCCGAGGAAGAGGATGGCCCGGGGCCCGGGGAATGGAGGCTTCACCCCGAGGTGGTGGAGCAGATATGGAGGGAGTTCGGCCAGGCTCAAGTGGATTTGTTTGCGTCTCGAGAGACGTCTCACTGCCCATTCTGGTTCTCCCTCACGCATCCAGCTCCTCTTGGACTGGATGCGATGGTACATGGTTCATCCTAGACCAGGTTATGTTCCCAAGGTCCCCACTAATGTGGCCTGATCTATAGTGCTGCAGGCCTTCTGTCCTCCCCCTTTTCAGGATTCGGACCAGGAAAACAAAAATTTGCTATGCCCAGTTAGGGCACTGGATGCTTACGTCCACAGAGCTGCCCTGTGGCGTAAAGCCGAACAGCTGTTTGTCTGTTTTGTACCCCCTAACAAAGGGTCCCCAGCATCTAAGCAAAGAATCTCACTTGCTTTTGAGTCGACCGGACAGCCTTCACCTATGGCTGTTCGGTCCCACTCAACTAGGAGTATGGCGGCCTCTAAGGCCTTATTGTCAGGAGTGCCTCTACAGGACGTCTGTGTTGCAGCAGGGTGGTCCTCACCGCACACATTCGTCAGGTTTTATTCTCTGGACTTGGAGTCTACACCAGGGTCCAGGGTGCTCTCGTCCTGGTGCTCTCGTCCTAGTGCTGCTCGCTTTGATTTCACACTGGACAGACACTTCTCGCTATGGTGGCGTTGGTATAGACGTTCCCTCAGCGCCAATCGACGCAGCACGAGTTCCCTTGAAAGGGAACGCCTCGGTTACTAGGCAAGGCAGGCAAGGCAAGTTTATTTATATAGCACATTTCATACACAATGGTAATTCAAAGTGCTTTACATAAAAAAAATCAAAAGAAATAGGAATAATTAAAACAGTTAAGAATAAAGAGATTAAAATAGTCAAAAGAAATAAGAATAATTAAAACAGTTTAGAATAAAAAATAAAATAAAATACAGTACAAACAGTCGGACGGACAGTGGCACAGTGCTCATTCAGTAAATGCATAGCTAAACAGATGTGTCTTGAGTCTGGATTTGAATGTAACTACTGTAGGAGCACATCTGATCTCCTCTGGAAGCTGGTTCCAGCTGCGGCTGGCATAATAGCTAAAAGCAGACTCTCCATGCTTAGAGTGAACCCTTGGTATTTCTAGCTGATGTGATCCTAATGATCTGAGTGATCTGTTGGGTTTATATTCAGTGAGCATATCTGCAATGTATTTAGGTCCTAGGCCATTAAATGATTTATATACCAGTAATAATACTTTAAAATCAATCCTAAATGTAACTGGGAGCCAGTGTAAAGCCCTGAGGACTGGTGTGATGTGTTCATATTTTCTGGTTCTGCTCAGCATCCTGGCAGCAGCGTTCTGTATGAGCTGCAACTGTCTTATGGTCTTTTTGGGAAGGCCAGTGAGGAGTCCATTACAATAATCCACCCTGCTGGTGATGAAAGCATGCACAAGTTTCTCTAAGTCTTGACTGGAAACAAAGCATCTAATTCTTGCAATATTTTTCAGATGATAGTATGCTGATTTAGTTATTGATTTGACATGACTACTGAAACTAAGGTCTGATTCTAGAGACACACCCAGATTCCTCACTTGATTTTTAGTTGTTCGACCCCTAGCGTCAAGGTATGCATTCACCTTGAGAACTTCATCTTTGTTGCCAAACGCAATGACTTCAGTTTTGTCTTTGTTTAACTGAAGAAAGTTTTGGCACATCCAATTGTTTACTTCCTCAATGCATTGGCACAGGGAGTCAATGGGGCTGTAATCGTTAGGCGATATGGATAAGTAGATCTGTGTGTCGTCTGCATAGCTGTGGTAAGCAATTTTGTTCTTTCTCATTATTTGGCTCATTGGGAGCATATACAGGTTGAATAGGAGTGGTGCAAGAATTGAGCCTTGAGGGACTCCGCAAGTCATGGATGTCCACTCAGACTTATGGTCTCCTATAATCACATAATAACCTCTCCCTTCTAAGTGTGACCTGAACCATTTTAGGACTATCCCAGAAAGCCCCACCCAGTTTTCCAGCCTGTCAAGAAGTAAGTCGTGATCGACAGTGTCAAATGCAGCACTGAGGTTGAGTAGTACCAGCACTGATAATTTGCCTTTATCAGTATTTAAGCGAATATCATTTATTATCTTTATGAGCGCTGTCTCTGTGCTGTGATGCGATCTGAAACCAGATTGAAAATTGTCAAAGTATCCATTAGAGCTTAAGAATTTGTTCAGCTGATTAAAGACAACTTTTTTTAATGATCTTGCCTATGAAAGGAAGATTTGAGATCGGTCTATAGTTGCTTAATATGGTCTTATCCAGATTGATCTTTTTCAGGAGGGGCTTGACAACTGCAGTTTTCAGGGAGTTTGGAAAATTCCCAGAGATAAGTGAGGCATTTACCACTTCTAGGAGATCTGCTTCTAAACAGTTTAACACACTTTTGAAGAAAGATGTGGGAAGTGCGTCAAGGGCGCAGGTTGATGTTTTAAGGTGCTGTACGGTTTCTTCTAAAATTTTGCCATCAATTTCTTCAAAATCAGCCATAGTAGCTGCTTTCTCAGGTAGTGGTCTGATCTGTCTGACCCCAGCGCAACTCAAGGATGAGCTGATCACCTTTCTGATATTATTGATTTTCTCAGAGAAGAAAGAAGCAAACTCACTGCACTTGCCGTCTGAGAGCATTTCACTGGGAATCTGGCTTGGGGGGTTTGTCAGTCTCTCTACAGTAGCAAAAAGAGTGCGTGTGTTGTTTAAGTTGCTGTTTATAATATTTGAGAAGAAAGTCTGTCTAGCTTTGCCTAGTTCCATATTGAAAGCATGGATGGTGTCTTTGTAGATGTTATAATGGACTACAAGTTTTGTCTTCCGCCACATGCGCTCTGTTTTTCTGCATTGTCTTTTCATATTTTGCACAGCTGTTGAGTTTCTCCAAGGTGCTTTTTGTCTACCACTCTTCCTGACTTTCACAGGAGCAATATAATCTATTACACCTTTAACCTTTGAGTTAAAAGAATCAAGGAGAAAGTCAACAGAGTCAGCAGATAAGCTTGGTGTTGAAGATATAGCCTTCATAAATAGTACACTAGTGTTCTTATTTATGCATCTCTTCTTGACAGACACAGATCTAGCTTCAATGGCAGGAGAGATCAATATATCAAAGAAAATACAGAAATGATCAGACAGTGCTACATCCTTAATAACAATCGATGAAATGTTTAGACCCTTACTGATAAGTAAATCTAGAGTGTGTCCACGAGTGTGTGTCGTGGACACACACTCGTGGACACACTGAGGTTACAGTAGTAACCGAGGTTACTACTGTAACCTCGGTTCCCTGAAGAGGGAACGAGACGCTGCATCACCTGCCATATCTCCTACGTGCCTGTAAGCGACTTGTTCAGACCTTACGAAGCTAACGCTACTTTGTTTGGGCAGGCTTTTATAGTTTCCTGGTTCATGACGTCACCCGCCTCTGACGTTCCGTCACAATATTGGACTGATTTTACATGTGCTTCAATACATCATCACGCAAAGCGTCCCCTTAGTGTCAATCGACGCAGCGTCTCATTCCCTCTTAATTTTTGGTATATATATGGTATATTATTTCACTTGTTTGCACACTTGAATTATCAGTAACTTAAATTCATATTTTAGTATATTAATGTTCAATGTTTTGTCAGTGTATAATAAGTGTTTGTAATAAAATAAAAAGTTTGCAATACAATAATGTAAGGCCAAACATGAGTACTTGTTTATTTAAATAGGATATCTGTACTTGTACTCCATCCATTACTGTCCACCACAGAAAAGGTGGTTCTGTCATTGTTTGGCTCTCAAGTCAGGCCGGTTCTGAGAGCCGTTCAAAGATCCGCAGACCCAAAACTAGGGATGCACCGAATGTTCGGCAACCGAAATTATAATAAATAACCGAATAAGTAAAAAGGCCGAATAAATTTGACCGAACAATGACGTTTTTGATGACGCGATCAAATTGTAACCAGCGTAGAGTGAGAGGCGTGCGCTTTATAAATGCAGCCAACATGCCCCCTTTGAGCAGATAACAAAAGAGAAGCTCATCTGATGCATCTGTGCAGACGTTATACCTTTACTTGCAGCACTGCGTCTTTTAACCCTCTGTAGTTGACAAACGCGCCGCCGCGTTTTGCTGGATTTTTTTCTACATAGAGATATGAGAGATGTCAGTCGTTCTCATGGCTACTCCTTATCTGCTAATCGCCATGGGGAGCGCGCGCTATATTGAAACCCAAATGATCTGAGGCAATCCATGCAAACCTGTCAACGCCCACGATAAAGTGTATGTAAACCGCAAAAGTAGGCATATGTCTAGGACAGTTATTCATTTGTTGTGGGTTCATCCACATTTTTTTTTTTTTGCACTTTTCAATGCACTTTTTTAGTTACATTCTTTCAGCAGTCAGTTATAGGCCTAGGCCAGTACTTCTCAAAGTCCGGACTCCGGTCCGGATCCGGACCCGGAGGGAATTCAATCCGGACTCGCCTCCATTTCGTATTTCAAGAGCCCTAATTGTGTGTAAGGGATTAAAACTCTGGATTTCCTATTTTGATAAACGCATGTTAAAATCATTTGTTTATTTTTTATGATGGTCCAAAATTAAAACGAAGGCGAGATATTTAAAGTTTTCCTCCGTGATTTAGTTGCCATGACATCCAGTGAGCGTGTGACTTTTGAAGTAATCGGGCGCGACCCGCGACGCGACACTTCCCGGCGTAAGCGTTTGAATGGGTGTGGAGGATGTTATCACCCCCCAGCGTTTCATTATTATTCGGCTTCGGCTAAGAATTTTCATTTCGGTGCATCCCTACCCAAAACTGGCTCCAGCACCATTTAGTTGGAAAATGGCCATTGGATAACTTCATCTGTGCTGCTTATTGATATTGTTTCTGAGAGGTTGTGAACATACATCAGCCTAACACTGCTATAATTCAGCTCTGCACCAGTGGGGAGGCCGTGACTCAAGGCACTGCAGTCAGGAGGACTCAAACACACTTTGGTGAGGGCAGTACCTGGCAGATAGCTGTTTCAGGATCACACGAGTCGCTGTGTCAGGAAGACTCAAACACACTTTAGTGAGGCTGTACCTGGCAGACGGCTGTTTCAGGATCACACGAGTCGCTGTGTCCATGGCACTGGCACCGAACACAGCTCCCGAAGCCGGCTCTGGATGCGGCTCCACCAGTGTGTGCAGAGAGCCTGTAGAAGCCGGCCGCACACTCCTGCGCAAGACATCACACACACGGTTAATCACACACACGCCTCTACAAGGTTTAACAGCAACTGACTGCATAAGGAGTAGCTGATGATGAGCTGTTAAACATAAAGTCATGATGTGAAGCGCTTGTGCACTTTTTAGTCAATTTTCAGCTCAAGCTCATAGATTTATTAGGATACATCACTCCAGTCAGGATGTTGCATGTGGCCCAGATCCGGGCCACATCCGGTACATGTGGATTCCACCCGAGCCAGATGTGTGCCGGATCTGGGCCGACACTGTGTTGCTGTCTGGGTAGTAAATCCTGACAGTAGTTTTTTAACGCCAAAAGAGGGTTTGCACTGGCACAAGCTGTTAGTAAATCTTTAAAACGTGATAAGCTCAAACCAGATCCAAAAATCATCACTGGAAATCAATGAGTTTTGGTTTGTAGGAAACAGTGAAAAGGCTGCTTTAGCCGGTGTAATGGTGGAGCAGTTTTAACTTAGCATATATTCTCCTTTTTGGTAACTGTGTTCTGTAACACTGCTGTCTTGACTGGGATACATTATTTTAGTTTAAAGTTTAATGACTCCTGAGTGATCTACACTTTATGTTGCATGTTATAGTTAAACCAAAAGGGTAACACTTTACTTGAAGGGGTGTGTATAAGACTGACATGACACCTTCATAATCATGACACGACACACGTCATGAATATGAAGGAGGGTTTATGCATGTTTATGACAAGTGTCATTAAGTGTCATTCAATAAATTATGACATTTTTAATGCAAATATGACATTGTTTGAGATGTCTTTGTTACGACACCTTGACATTACTAAGACAACACAATCTGTCATAAACATGACATAGCAGATTAATTATCAAACTTAAGAAAACACTTAGCTTTATGGGTTAACATTACATTAAACTGTCATGAGGTTGGTTTTGACATTGGCTGTCATGAGGCCATTATAACATTTTAATGACACATTCAATGTGTACCACTGTAGTCGAGGTCAAGAAAAATATTCATGGCACAGTTATAATGGCCTTATGACAGCCAATGTCAAAACCAACCACATGACAGTTTAATGTAATGTTAACCCATAAAGCTAAGTGCTTTCTTAAGTTTGATAATTAATCTGCTATGTCATGTTTATGACATATTTATGACACTTTATGTTGTCTTGGTAATGTCAAGTTGTCATTGTCATATTTGCATTAAAAATGTCATAATTGAGCGAATGACACTTAATAACAGTTGTCATAAACATGCATAAACCCTCCTTCATATTCATGATGTGTCATGTCATGATTATGAAGGTGTCATGTCAGTCTTATGCACACCCCTTCAAGTAAAGTGTTACCAACAAAAGCTCTTCATAAACAGTGTTATCTGGAGAATTTTAAGTTGTGAATCAGGCACTCTCAGATATCAAGATTTAGTGTACAATCCCTGACAACGGAAACAATAAACAACAGACTCTGAACATTATAGCAAGTAGTACAAAATTAGTCTGTATAATTAATTCAGATTCTGCAACGGACATTATTACAATTAATGTGTAAGAGGTTACAGACACACACCATCACTGCGGTTCAACAAGTAAGCAGGAACGTGCTGTAAATCCACACTGAAATCTGTGACACGTTCATACAGGGAAAAAATAGTCCTCCGTTGAAACCATGGCAACACTCCCTCTCACCCTCGCTCTTCAAAATTAATCGCGTCAATTTAGTACACCATCTGTTCGGGGTGAACTTGCTAAACGCCTGTTTAAAAATACTTTATTAAGCACAGTATGAAGCGTTTGAGAGTTACGGCCATCTGTCTCCACGCGGCCTCGTCCAGCCTGAATGTGAACAACTGACACTCGCTGATCTGTAATCGTCTGTCTCACACACTCCAGCTTGTTAAAGATCTCACACGAGCAGTCTGTGGGCGGAGACTGGCGGCGAGAGAGCGCTTTAACGCGTTAACAGTCTGAGAAGCAGAAACACTTGCTGTAATGATGAGCGACACACACACCCAGCTGTTCACGCCTGGCTGGTGTTTTTCCTCCGATGAAGCGCACGTCGCCAGCGTTCAAAAGCTGCTCAATTATAGTGACAAGAACGTCACGACAAATCTATGAGGAAATTGCATTACTTGGACTTTTAAATGGGTCATGAACTGTGTTTTAAAAAAAAATATTATAAATGTTCTCTGAAGCCCACGTATAAAGTAAAAAACATCCTAATTTAGAAGTGATAAGCTATTTTCTTTCCTGTTTTTGCCCCTGTCTTTCAAACACTCAGTTTTGATGGGCGTGTCTCGTTCAAGACTCGTAAGTAAACGCCCACTGCTGTGATTGGGTAACAGTTTTGCATAATAATTTTCAACGTACCCGCCATTACACGTGTGGAATTGTTTTGAAAAATTTTTGCAAATTGTGAAACGTCTATGCGTATTATATGGAAGCATTTAGGTAGCAATATTCAATTTGAAATATAATATGTAAAATGGCAATGCATTTCTGTGTTCAAATTGACATTTTCCATTACATTTGTGCAATGTTGGTGCAAAAAGAAAAAAAAAATCAATTATATAATTTACATTTGCCATTTCATACACTAGTTTTATTATGTAAATTGAATACTGATTTTAACGCTTTATAAGTTGCAAAATTAAAATGAAAATGTATTACAGAAATGCTCAGATATGTCGAACATGTTCAAGCAAAAAATACAAATTTTCTTAATTGCATTTACGCTCACATTTAAGGCACTTGCGATTGCATTTTCATTAAGTGTCCCGCAATGAATGTAGCAAAATACACGTGTGGAATTGTTTTGAAAAAATGAGGCAAATTGTGAAACGTTTATGCGTATTACATATGCTTGTCTTGGTTGTGGTAAATTAAGTTTAAATACTGATTTACCACAGGTATAACTTGTGGTGTTTTGTGTAAACTCAATTATGAATGAATGTACAATCATTTGTCGCACTAACAAGTGTCTTACTGACGCGATCTGGAATATTAATGTTAGGATCACAAAGAAAGGCAATGCAAAGACTGTTTTTCCACAATTTGGCACTGCAAATATACAGGTGGAACTCGAAAAATTAGAATATCGTGCAAAAGTTCATTTATTTCAGTAATTCAACTTAAAATGTGAAACTAATATGTTATATAGACTCATTACATGCAAAGTGAGATATTTCAAGGCTTTATTTGTTATAATTTTGATGATGATTATGGCTTACAGATATGAAAACCTTTTCACAATATTCTAATTTTGAATTTGGGATTTTCATAAGTTTATAAGATTATGCTGTAAGCCATAATCATCATTACTTTCCATAAAAAGTAAGAAAGGAAGTAAAGCAATATAGTAATGCATTACTTTTAAAAGTAACCTTCCCCAACACTGGTCAGCCGTCCTATATATTAAATACGTCACAGCTTAAGGGAGTAGCGCAGTAATAAAGGCACATATTTTCATTAGGGATGCACGATATAGGATTTTGGCCGATATTCGATATGCCGATATTTTCAAACTAATTTTGCCCGATGCCGATACCGATATCGATATATTTGTATTTTTTTTTAAGTGCAAAAAAAGCTTATTAAAGCTTCTATTAATGTTCTCAGTCAAGAGCAGTGAGTGATTTCCTCTGTGTTTTGTTGTTTTATTAACATTAACGGGATAGTTCTCCCAAAAATTTAAATTGTCATCATTTACTCTCTCAAGTTTCTTTCTTCTGTTGAAATTATAAAAGTTATTTGGAAGAATGTGGCTAACCAAACAGTTGCTGTACTCCAGTGACTTCCATAGTATATTTAAGCACAAGAAAGAAATGAATCCAGGTTTGAAACAACATTAGATAGACAGAATTTTTATTTCTGGGTGCAGTATCTCTTTAAAGACAAGCGGCAGAATATTATTACTGTCTCTTTAAGAACTGCACGCGAGTAACGCGACGCGTCTAATATACACGCATTTGACAAGCAGATTTTCTCTGTTTGCTTTCACTTTAGACATAACCAACTTTGTTTATGTAAACCTTGTGTGTATTTGACAGTATCAGCGCAATAAGACTCGAAAGATTAGTCCAGTATGCAGGCGCTGTGACGGCTGTTAGTTCCTGTGAGCGTCGGGTGTAACGCGCTCAGAAAAGCGGATGTTAGAACAGCGCATCAGCACGTGAATGACATGTTTACCTAGCAAGACTTTGTTCACATGCAAACAATGAACTTTTGTGAATTGCAGTGTCCCGTGAGTGTAACTCTACCTCTGCGTTTACATGTGATGTGATGTGAATGTACGTCACGTTGTACAGTATGTTGAGATGAACTGAAGGCGCCAGAATTGAACTGATAGAATGCACGATACTATGATTTTTCTTCAAAAGCAGATCGTGGAGACATTTTAATCGTCCACGATCAAAAACCGTGAGACGCACACCCCTAGTTGGAAGTTTAAGTTGCTGGCGCTCATGCTTCGTTCACGGTCGTCACGTGCGCATAGGAAACACGCCACCCTATCGGCAAGACTCATCGGCAGAAATATTCATATCGGCCGATGCCGATGATGGTCATTTTAAGCTTTTATCGGCCGATACCGATGTTGTCCCGATATCATCGTGCATCCCTAATTTTCATGAAAACATCATATTGGCTTGAGATACAATGTACTGTAATATCTGACCAACAGAGAGTTAGGTAATAATTAAATTTATGACATTTTACATGTCTTATCGCAACTTTCCAGAACATAACAGCTCTTACATGTCAAATGTTGTGTGCAAAAGCCATTACCTCACAGGAGAGGCCGGCGTACCCCTGAGGACAGTCACATTTCTCGATCTGATGAGCGATTTCACTGTCCTGTGATGGGGTCCCCACCTCCGCCACCTCCAGAGTGATCTCAGAGATCCTGCACGTCACACAAACCAAACCACTTCACAGCAGAAACACACACGTTTACAGCCTGGTGCAAAAACTGGTTTTGGTCTATATAGCTAATTTTGCCCTTCATGACAACTGTGAGGGGGGTGAACTCATCCATTTAAGTTATATTAAGCCTTAAAGTTGTGCATAATTAGGGGCGTGGGCACTTGAATGACAGGTGGATTGCCACCAGCGGCGGCCTTAAGCATCTGGGGGCCCGTTTCAATAACTAACATGGGGCCCGACCCACATTAAACATAACGTATATTGGCTAGCATCCTGTGACGGGGGTTCGGCCGCTGCTGTCGCCGGTAGGGTTTACAGATGCTTTAGTTTTTCAGCACCACTGGCATATGTACGTTTCATATCCTCTTAAAATTATTTTCCTGCTCAAAATAAAATTTTAACCTAACGGCAAAAAAGGCAAAGGTAAAAACACATAAACTACCGATATTATACTTCAGATCGCTTAAGCCGTTCGCGGGGGCGGTAAACGTCGCCATGGTAACCGCGAGTTCGACCAATCAGAGACGTCAGTGTTTTGCTTAGAATTGTGGGTAGTGTAGTATTTCTCCAGAAGGTCGCAAATAACAAGGTTGATTTCATACCTTGTGGCTTTTATAGGAGCAGAAACTTTCGTTTCACAACCTCGTAGCTCGTGGTCAATCTACCTTTTTGGCTGAAAATCAATATCCTACGGAGACAATGAATGGGATTTTGCTGGTCTGTTGGGGCCCTTGGAGGGCGGGGCCTGTTTCAATTGAAACGAGTGAAACATAGGCCGTGTCTGATTGCCACTGATGTCACTGCTAGCCGTTTGTCTGCGGTCTGTTAGCATCACGTCACCTCAGCTAATCCGCCTCGCTGCACATTTCCGGTTATCCGGGAGCGACGTGCGTCCAAGATGGCGACGGCCGGCTCCGCCCACTTTGGGCTTCAAAAATGCTCTTCAGAAACACTACGGGTGACGTCACGGACACTACGCCCATATTTTTTATCACGCACATACGAGCGTCCGATTCTTCACAACGGTTTTGATATTGCAAAACTTATTGCAAGTGCTTCCTCAAAACTGGACTGAAGTAAAAGAAAGAGAGCTTGTGATCGGGTACCTGCTGTGTCGCATGACGCTGCCGTGCGACGCCTTTATTAGGATATATTCAACATGAAACAGCACGTCCATGAAGTCCTCGCGAGTCATCGGCCGGCCGTCCTTGTGTTTCCACTCGTGCTGCAAAACAATGTCGGTGTTTACACTTGAGATCATGCGAGTGACTCCTGCAAACACACCAGAGTAAGTGTGTGTGGCCGCTCACCTCTGTTAGGTCGATCTCGTGGCGGGTCAGCTGGCCGATCTGAAGCGCTGGCATGTGGCGGACCATGACCTTGTCCTTGTTGGGGCCGCCCTTTATGATGACCTGGGGCTCATAAGAGGTGCGGCCCGTCTCATCACGAGCCTCGTAATAGATGGCATACTTCAACGTCCCACCATAGGCTGTTATCTGAAGTGACAACCTCCATACATTGAGTCTCGCTGTGACGTACATTAGCCGGCCATCAAATGCAAAACTATTATTTCAATATGACTGAATCAATCACTAGTATTATTAAAAAAGTTTTTTCAATACTTTTATTAATCAAGGATGGATTAAATTGATCAAAAGTGGCAGTAAAGACATTTATAATGCTACAAAATATATCTATTTCAAATAAATGCTGCTCTTTTTAACTTTCAATTTATCAAATAATCCTAAAAAATATGAAGCAGCAGCACAACTGTTTTTATTACTGATAATAATCATAAATGTTTCTTGAGCATCAGATCATCCTATTAGAGTGATTTGTGAAGGGTAATGTGACACTGATGCTGAAAACTCAGCTTTGATCACAGGAATAAATTACACTTAACTGTATATTCACATAGAAAACAGATATTTTTAATTGTAATAATATTTCACTGTTTTTTTACTGTATTTTTGATCAAATAAATGCAGCCTTGCTGAGCAGAAGAGACTTTTAAAAAACATAAAAAAAATCTTAAATCACCCCAATCTTGTGAATGACACACTCAGCTCACGAGAAGGAACACGATATTGGGTTCACGAGGACGAGACGAGACAACACTATTTTTAAATATCTTCGATGACAATTTTTATGATTGGAAAAAAAATAGTATTTTTTTGACTGAAATTCACAAAATACAAAACAACGCAGGTGCATTTTAAAACATTTTAACTAATCGAGAGCTGTCACGAACAATTGCTTTTGTAATCGAGTAATCAATAGATTATTTTGACAATTAATCATATTTTTTTTGGTGTGTATGTATGTGTGTAGACCTATGTGAACAATAGCCTTTAAAATGACTTAAATACGCATATAATAACGATGAGGAAATAATAATGGGTTCAAATATATGTAATGCATTACGTTTAAAAGAAAGTTTCTCCAACACTGGTGATTTATAAATGGTGTTAATATGCTGATATCACGAGACAGCTTTTCACCTCGACGAGAAATATGGTCACGTTTTAATATCGCGAGATCTCGTCACACCCCTAGTCTGTATTATAGAAGGAAATAAGGAAATAAAATGTAAAAGCAAGTAAAGAAGTAATGTCTCAATCCTGGCAATAAACATTAAACAATTTTTGTTGCAAAAGCATTAACATATTATATATAAATAATAAAACAAACAAACAAAACATATATGTATAGATCATGTCATATGTATTAATAGTAAATAAATAAATACAATCCATCTTAATAAATTAATAAATAAAGCGGGTCTAGACTAGAGAATTAACTGTCTCTCTCTCGCTCTCTCTCTCGCTCTCTCTCTCGCTCTCTCTCTCTCTATCTCTCTCTCTGTCTCTCTCTCTGCTCTCTCTCTATCTCTCTCTCTCTCCTATATATACAGGAGAGGGCTGAGATTATGCTCTTGTGTCTGAGCAGTGAGGTGAGTGGAGTGTGTTGTGGCTCTGACCATGGAGCGCTTGAACTGTTTGGGCAGTCTCCAGTAGTAGGGCTCCCTCAGGTGCTGCTGGATCACCTCGGCGCTGGCGATGATGTCCGGGTGCTGGAAGCTCACGCCGGCCGAGCTCTCCTGGCTGTTCCACTCATCCACCAGGGGGAGAACCGTCTGCTCCGGCACCAGAGTCAGCTGTGGATGACAGCATCGGCTGAGACTTACTCACACACTTATACCAGCACTCACACACGTATAATAGCACTCACACACCTATACCAGCACTCACACACACTGTAAAAAAATTCTGTAAAAAAAACAGTAAAATTTTACAGTAATATGCTGTTTTCCATTAAAACAGTAATATACCGTAGAAAAAATGCATTCGGGGTGATGTTTGTCGTTTTCGAGAAAGTAGCCTACAGTAATATACTGTGAATTAACATCGCTCAAAGTCGACACTCAGAGTGTTCAAAATCATATCCTATACCCTCATTCACTATTCCCTACATTAGTTCACTAATATAGTCCACTTGACTGAGTTAATAATTCTGTTATTTTTTTAAGTTAATTGGGACCCTGGAATCACTAAAGGAGAGAGGAACAAGAAGAACAGAAAAAAAGATGAAATCAAGATAAAAGACATTAAATCTTAGCAAAAGATCTCAGCAGAAGAGGATTAAACATCTCCACAAACAGCATTGCAGCTTCACTTATTACTAACCAGACTGACTTTATTTCTGTCAGACGTCTACAGAAGTTCTTATTAAAAGGTGACAGAGGTTTAGATGTCATTTTATTTTCATTTGATGTTACCATGATGGTGATCAGTGATTGCTTTAAATGGGCTCTTGACCCTTGACTTTTGAACATTAGTTAATCTCTGGCTGCTGTAGCTGTGACTTAAGAAATACATTAGCTATGGCACAAAGCTGAAGAGAACAGGATGACAATGACTGTTTGTCTCCAGTCACAATCATCATATAATGGCCTGATTTACTTACTGATCTCATTTATTGCCTGACGTTGTTAAATGGTTGATGATTTGTATTTTTTATTTTGATGTCATTGTGGTTTTATAGATTGAGATTTGTCGGGGATTTGACATCCTGAAAATATTAATAATTTTAAGAAGTTTATACTCAAAACATTTTGAACTTCTTGATCGGCCAGACACACACAGACATCAATAATCGGCGTATGAATCTCAACAATGGTGACAATCATAAGTTGTATGCTGCAATGCATGTTGGGTACCAAAAAAAATCCATGACTCCCAGCATGCATTGCAGCATGAATAAATTATGCAGCTGAATTGTCTGGTTATTTGCTTTAATTTTTTCTTTTTTCTTTTCTTTTTGCTGTTGGTTTTGTGTTGACTTTTAGTTGCGTATTTTGTGATGTTCAGATTTGATATCTTTTTTGTTGATTGCCACCATTGTTGAGATTCATTGGCTGATTCTTTATGTTTGTGTGTGTCAAAGCATAGCCATAGTTCCAATTTTTTTTTGTGAATGTTGAGTTTAAAAATCCTTTATAGCTGATTACGCAGCACTGCTTGTTCTTTTGCTGTAGATTCACCGTCTAGTAAAATAGTCTATACATTATTGATAAGGAATAGACACAGGCTGATATCAAAATATTATTTAATGACGACATAATCATCAACACCAGGGGGCTGTTCCATAAACCAAGATTAGAGTATAAGCCAGGCTTATTTCGGTTAGTCAGGCTTATTTTTGGTAGATTCGGTTTCATAAATCAAACTTAAAAAAGTTCAAACTCAGTTACCCTGGCAACTTATGCTGGGAAACTAGCCTGGTCCAGGGCAGGCTAACTGTCAGGCTAAGCCTCAGTTGTTACACAGATCCTCAACACTGACCGACAAGAACACAATGATATTACCACTGACAGTCTCTAATACCATTATTGGACTTTATAAATACACAGTATACAGAAAATCAACTTAAATAAGGCTACAATATAGACACATATATAAGGCGTTTTAAAGTTGTCCATTTAGGACATGTCATTTTTGTAATAAAGACATTTTAATTAAGGAATGCCTCGGTTATCAGAGAATTCTTTTTTCTACACTGTCTCATATATATATATATATATATTATGTACTTTATTATGTCTTTCAATTCAAACACATTTAACACAATTATACAAATGGACAGTTCCTTTAAAGACATTATTTTCCCCCAATAAATATTCCTTATTTTTCCTTCTACTTTTTTTTCTTTTGTGATAATACCAACACATACATATAAATAAAACAATAAATAAATATTAATAAAAATATAACATTCACATATATCAAACTCTTATAATGAATGACACATAATTCCTAATAGTTATTCAAGTAATATTATTTAAATATCAAATATTCAATATTAAATAAGTAGATAAATAAAATTACAAATAACTAGAAATAAAAGGGAAGGTTACATAAAAATGTAGTAAATGTAGGCCAATATATATTCCTTTATTTTATGGAATATTCTTTGATTTTAGAGTTGCACATATCTTTTCAAAATGTATACATTTGTTCTTAATTTAATGTTATCCTCTCCATAATGTACTTTAGAAACTAAATCTAACCACTCATTTAAAACTGGGGATTCTTGCTTTCTCAAAAAAAAATCATTGCATTAAAAGCTGCAATTCTCAGCATTCTAAATAAGTATAGGCCTATATCTTTATTAGCATAGGTCCTATACCCAAAACTATATTTTGTATCTTTATATATTTAGTTTCTTAAAAAAAATCTTCCCTGAATTAGGCGAATTCTGTTCAATTTTTTTTATTTAGGCCTATTAGAAGTATAAAATGAGTGTAATGAGCTAGAAGTTCACTGCAACTTATCCAACATCCTAAAGAGAAATTATTATAATTAGAAGATATTTCTAGTGTTCTAAAATATCGCATTTTAATTTTCCAAGCAAAATGTATATTTTTTAATCAGAATTATTGCGCTCCTATTTGGCGCGCATGCGCGCAGCAGCGCTCGTTCAATATGAAGATTAGCAGCAAAATGGATACATTTGCACGACTTTCTAACATTTACAGATGGAGAATATAACTGTAAAATGTAATTTTTGCACTGAGGGGGAACAAAAAAACATGTCACAAATGCATAAAACAGCACAAAAACTACGCTGTTTGATGATGGATCGATTTGATCCACGATCGACCTCTAGGGCTGCTTCAGAAACGCGTGCACACGCAATTATCTAGACTAGATAAACCTGGATCAAATTAGTGAGATTGTGTGAACTTCAATTACCTTTTATGGAACCACTTTAGCCCCAACTTATTTGTTAGGCTCATTCAAGTCCGGTGTTGGAGTTTAATCCCCGCTTTTCTAAGCTTCATTTATGGAACAGCCCCCAGATCTAATTTTTGTTGGCTTTGTTTTTGCCACAACAAATGTGTCTTAAAACACACAGTTAGAGCAGACATTGAAAAGTTAATGTTAAAGTCAATGGTCAAGAGCCCAACTAAAGCAAACACTGATCTTCATAATGGTAACGTCAAATGAAACAAAACATCTAAACCTCTGTTAATTCTCAATAGGAATTTATGTAGACGTATGAAAAAATAAAGTCAGTCTGGTTAGTAATAAATGAAGCTGGTAATGCTGTTTGTGGAGTTGTTTAATCCTCCTCGGCTGAGATCTTCAGATTTAATGAATTCTGTGGCTGAAGCCAGTTGTAGTTCTTGTGTTTCGCTTTTTTATCTTCTTGTTGTTTCTCTGTCCTTCAGTGATTCTGCTTGTTAACATCAGGTGTGCATCAGTTATGCTCAATCATCAGTTGATTAATCACTGAATTATATCATTAACTTCAACACTGCTTCAGTATTACTCCAACACTCTGTAGTGTGGACTTTGCAGTGGGGTTGAAAGAGTTAAATGTGTCAAATAAAAAGAAAACAGAGTGAAACGTATTTTAACAGTAATCAACTGTAAATTAAATTTACGGCATAAAACTGTAGAAAAACAGCAATATACTGGCAACCCAGCAGCCAGTAGATTACTGTAAAATCAAGGAAAAACAGTAAATTACTGTAAAATGTAACAGTCAGATGTATTAAACAAAATAAGTTAATCTCACTGAAATATTAGTGAAAGTTCATAGAAAAAAGTAATGTGAAGTCAATTACTGATAAGGAGAGTAAATATTAAACTGAAGTGTTTTATGTGTTTTGCACAGGATGATATAGGAGAGATCTGTTAGTTTAATTAATGAGTTTTGTGGGTCACCATTGTGCTGGAGAGAAGAGCCTGTGCTTCAGTCAAAGATGAGCAGAGAAACACTGATGCTATGCTGCCTGTAGCTTTATTTAAAAGCAGTGACTGTGTTGTTGCTGATGCAGTGACAATCTCCTTGTTAAGTACTTTAACACATACATGTGTGCTATTGTTCGTTATACGAACTGCAAAGACTTTAGTTAAAAAAATGTTTTTAATTAATTCACTATTACACATTAGGTGTTTGCAGTTTTATATAAAGAGATATAAATTTTCTGTGGACTCTAATGAAGGAATTTTATGGTACTATCAGTATAAATACTAGTTTTTGAACTCGAACTGTTTAAAGCAATCGGTTTCCCAAATGATATGAGTTACCTGTCATGGTATTTTTACGGTAACATACTGTAAAAAAGGAGAGCTGTAAATTAACGGTAAAGAGCTGTAAATTAGTACATTTCCGGCAACACAGCTGCCAGAAGATTACTGTAATTTTACAGGGCAATTTTTTACAGTGCACCTATACCAGCACTCATACACCTATACCAGCACTCACACACCTATACCAGCACTCTCACACCCAGGGCCGGCGATTGCTATAGGCGAACTAGGCGGTTGCCTAGGGCGACAAATGTGTTGGGGGCGCGGGCGCCCTCTAGTGTCGCCCCTGGCCTACTTCCCATTAATCATAGAATTAGAATGACAAGCGAAACAAAAACATGTTTATTAATCATGATCATCCTAAGGCGCCCCTCAGCCATACGTTTAATTACTTGTCAACCTGATTATTAGATTGAATGGATGATTATGTCGATCATTTCCTAAAGGGTTAGTTGCGTTACGTTACGTTCTATGGTTACGTTAGGCAAGTGCTCGGCTGCTGCGCGCGCTGATCGAAAATGAAGCGGTCTAAACCCTCTGGTGCACAGGGACGAAAACGGAGAAAGCAACAAGATAAAAAGAAAGCCCAGTATTGAGGTAAGTCTTCTCATCGCATCCATTAAGGTGTCAAATGTTCTGGCCATCGGGACAACCTGGAGATTCCCGCGGGCCCGACGTGCTTTTTGGGCCGATACGAGACATATAGGCTACATCTCATACTTTTATTTTTCTATTTTTTGTCTTAACGGCCCATAAAACTCGTACATCGGTGGCCCATTCGTTTTGTTTTGTTTTGCTTAATTGGCGGCGCTGGGTTACTTCCTATATAACTTACTTTCAAGTATAGAAATTTGTACAATACTCATGAAAGTTTCCTTTATTTTTCAGTACATTTGTTTTACAATATAGCCTATGGCAATTACTGTCATGGGATTAATATTATATCTATTATTATGTAGTAGTGTAATGTAGACAGACACTGTAATTAAAAGAGGTTTGAATTTTTCTTTGTTCAATTTGCACACTGAATATGGGTTGGAGCTTTTAGTTTTGAACTCTCAAAGTGCACCAGATTGATGAATTTAACATTAAAATGCAAAAAACATTCTTACGGGGAAATACCCCCGAACCCCCCTTAACCTTGTAGCAGCCCAATAGATTGTAATAATAGTAGGCCTAGTGGTGGTAGTAGTTGTAATTAATCTACTAAAAGTTATTTATGGTCAGATAAAATATAGTTGTACAATGCAACTATGATATAAATATCCTTGAACGTTTTTTTAGCATTTGTATGAACAATTTATTGTTTAAGTTTTTGAGTAACTATAAGAGCATGTTAAGTTGAATAAATACTTATAATTTTTTTAAAGGGAGGGGGGGGGGCGCAAAACTCAATATCGCCTAGGGCAACCAAAGCGTTAGAGCCGGCCCTGCTCACACCTATACCAGCACTCACAAACCTATACCAGCACTCACACACCTATACCAGCACTCATACACCTATACCAGCACTCACACGCCTATACCAGCACTCTCACACCTATACCAGCACTCACACGCCTATACCAGCACTCACACGCCTATACCAGCACTCTCACACCTATACCAGCACTCTCACACCTATACCAGCAAATCATCATATTGCCTGTTCATTCATTAAAGGAATCATTCTCACTCATTCAGAGTTTAATTACTTTAATTACTCTCCAAAAGTGTTACTTTACCACCACCGTGAAACCACAGAAATAAATTACAATGACTCTTTTTTTAACACATCATTCATAAACCAAAAAAACAGAGCTACACGGTCTTGTAGAAACACAGAGATATCAAAATTTAGCACATTAATCTCAACAATGGTGGCAATATTTTTTTTATTCATGCAGCAGTGCATGCTGGGAGTTTTATACTATCCTGGAATCGATTTATTTATTTTTTGCAGGGTGGTAGGGGAAGACTCGTTAATATATTTATTGGGGAACTAATCCCTGATTGGCTCGCCGTGACGCATCTCTAATGAGATGTGATAGAGAAAACGGACATCGTCTCCTTCGTGACAACAGACACTTTCACGAAGGTAAGGCATACCTGTCAACATTTGGTTATCCAAATCCGGAAGATTTGTGCGGAGACCGCTCACGAACTTCGCAAACTTCTGTATCTTTGCGGGGACACCGTCTTGATCTGCCACGTCAATCTGAGTGACGTGTGACAGCGAACCAATTGCGGATTAGTTCCCCAATGAATATTAATGAGTCTTCCCCTACCACCCTACAAAAAAAAAAATTTGCATCCTGGAACCCAGCATGCACTACTGCATTAAACTTTTGATTGTTACCATTGTTGAGATTCATATTATATTTCTTGATGTCTGTATGTGTCTGAGTCAGACAGGATTTTTTTTTGCATTACGTGATTACAATATTCTTTAGAAGACACGATTAACCGAAATATTGATTTCACTCTCACACCTATACCAGCACTCACACACCTATACCAGCACACCTATACCAGCACTCACACACCTATACCAGCACTCACACACCTATACCAGCACTCACACACCTATACCAGCACTCTCACACCTATACCAGCACTCTCACACCTATACCAGCACTCTCACACCTATACCAGCACTCTCACACCTATACCAGCACTCACACACCTATACCAGCACTCACACACCTATACCAGCACTCTCACACCTATACCAGCACTCACACACCTATACCAGCACTCACACACCTATACCAGCACTCACACACCTATACCAGCACTCACACACCTATACCAGCACTCTCACACCTATACCAGCACTCACACACCTATACCAGCACTCTCACACCTATACCAGCACTCTCACACCTATACCAGCACTCACACGCCTATACCAGCACTCATACACCTATACCAGCACTCTCACACCTATACCAGCACTCATACACCTATACCAGCACTCTCACACCTACACCAGCACTCTCACACCTACACCAGCACTCTCACACCTATACCAGCACTCTCACACCTATACCAGCACTCACACACCTATACCAGCACTCTCACACCTATACCAGCACTCATACACCTATACCAGCACTCACACGCCTATACCAGCACTCTCACACCTATACCAGCACTCACACACCTATACCAGCACTCTCACACCTATACCAGCACTCACACGCCTATACCAGCACTCTCACACCTATACCAGCACTCACACACCTATACCAGCACTCACACACCTATACCAGCACTCTCACACCCATACCAGCACTCTCACACCTATACCAGCACTCTCACACCTATACCAGCGCTCACTAGGGATGCACCGAATCCAGATTTGTGGGGTTCGGCCGAATACCGAATCCACTGGTTAAGATTCTGCCGAATCCGAAACCGAATACCGAATCCTACTCTCATCCTCAGTCCATTAACACAGTAAACACATTAATGAAGTAAACAAAGTGGATTTTTCATTTTATTTTATTACTGTAAATAATAAACACTACTTTTACTTTTATAACTGTAAAAAAAAAAAAGAATAAGCAACATTATGCATTTTAACAGCGGCGATGTTGTGTAGCCTATTGTTTAGAGTCCTTGCCACCATGACACAAATCGGCATTGCAAATTGAACACGTAGCTCGACTTGAATTGCCTTCTTTTCACTGAAAGTACTGCCAAACAACACTTTTTCTGCTCACGAGTTCCATTTTCACTTTCTCACAGCCTACTGCATTCGAACGGTGCACCTACTGTAACGACTGGAAATAAGGTGTGGCACCTTTAAGAACTGCGCGCTCCTGTTGAACTGTCTGCAGTCCGTATTGTTTGTGCCGTGCGCCTCGAACACATGCCCATGTATGCGGGTTATTTCTGTTTGATGCTCATTTTTACCTTATTTTGTTAAGTAACGCTGTGGAACGTAGAACGTGTGACAGACAGTTACACAAGTTCGATTGTGGAATAAAGTGCGAGTTGTGAGATGCCAATCGCCTCCGTGAGTCTGTCTGGCCTCTGCAATAACTTTAGCTGTGAGCTATCCCTATTTTTCTTCCTGACACAACGCGTTACACTACAGGCTTGTTCGACTTGAACCGGCGCTGCACAGACAGATCAGTTTATGACATCAAAGTACCGCGAGAGCAATTCAAAAGCATATGGAGCAGTCTGCTCTCTATTCGTTCACGCGGTACTTTGATGTCATTCACTGATCGGTGACTTCGACGTAGCGCGCGTAGTGCAAGCCTAGGGTTCGGTTCGGTGGAAAAAAATTCTGAGGTTCGGCAGAAACCGAACCCCGTTAAAAAGCCCAATATTCGGCCGAATCCAAATCCGAATCCTGGATTCGGTGCATCCCAAGCGCTCACACACCTATACCAGCACTCACACACCTATACCAGCACTCACACACCTATACCAGCACTCTCACACCTATACCAGCACTCATACACCTATACCAGCACTCACACACCTACACCAGCACTCACACACCTATACCAGCACTCTCACACCTATACCAGCACTCACACACCTATACCAGCACTCACACACCTATACCAGCACTCTCACACCTATACCAGCACTCACACACCTATACCAGCACTCACACACCTATACCAGCACTCTCACACCTATACCAGCACTCTCACACCTATACCAGCACTCACACACCTATACCAGCACTCACACACCTATACCAGCACTCTCACACCTATACCAGCACTCAAACACCTATACCAGCACTCTCACACCTATACCAGCACTCACAAACCTATACCAGCACTCACACACCTATACCAGCACTCACACACCTATACCAGCACTCACACACCTATACCAGCACTCATACACCTATACCAGCACTCACACACCTATACCAGCACTCACACACCTATACCAGCACTCACACACCTATACCAGCACTCACACACCTATACCAGCACTCACACGCCTATACCAGCACTCACACACCTATACCAGCACTCACACACCTATACCAGCACTCACACGCCTATACCAGCACTCATACACCTATACCAGCACTCACACACCTATACCAGCACTCACACACCTATACCAGCACTCACACACCTATACCAGCACTCTCACACCTATACCAGCACTCTCACACCTATACCAGCACTCACACACCTATACCAGCACTCACACACCTATACCAGCACTCACACACCTATACCAGCACTCTCACACCTATACCAGCACTCTCACACCTATACCAGCACTCACACACCTATACCAGCACTCACACACCTATACCAGCACTCTCACACCTATACCAGCACTCACACACCTATACCAGCACTCACACACCTATACCAGCACTCACACACCTATACCAGCACTCTCACACCTATACCCGCACTCACACACCTATACCAGCACTCACACACCTATACCAGCACTCACACACCTATACCAGCACTCTCACACCTATACCAGCACTCACACACCTATACCAGCACTCACACACCTATACCAGCACTCACACACCTATACCAACACTCACACACCTATACCAGCACTCACACACCTATACCAGCACTCACACACCTATACCAGCACTCTCACACCTATACCAGCACTCACACGCCTATACCAGCACTCACACACCTATACCAGCACTCACACACCTATACCAGCACTCACACACCTATACAAGCACTCTCACACCTATACCAGCACTCACACACCTATACCAGCACTCTCACACCTATACCAGCACTCACACACCTATACCAGCACTCACACACCTATACAAGCACTCTCACACCTATACCAGCACTCACACACCTATACCAGCACTCACACGCCTATACCAGCACTCACACGCCTATACCAGCACTCTCACACCTATACCAGCACTCACACGCCTATACCAGCACTCTCACACCTATACCAGCACTCACACACCTATACCAGCACTCTCACACCTATACCAGCACTCTCACACCTATACCAGCACTCACACGCCTATACCAGCACTCTCACACCTATACCAGCACTCACACGCCTATACCAGCACTCTCACACCTATACCAGCACTCTCACACCTATACCAGCACTCTCACACCTATACCAGCACTCTCACACCTATACCAGCACTCTCACACCTATACCAGCACTCACACACCTATACCAGCACTCATACACCTATACCAGCACTCACACACCTATACCAGCACTCACACACCTATACCAGCACTCTCACACCTATACCAGCACTCTCACACCTATACCAGCACTCACACGCCTATACCAGCACTCATACACCTATACCAGCACTCTCACACCTATACCAGCACTCATACACCTATACCAGCACTCTCACACCTATACCAGCACTCACACGCCTATACCAGCACTCATACACCTATACCAGCACTCTCACACCTATACCAGCACTCACACACCTATACCAGCACTCTCACACCTATACCAGCACTCACACGCCTATACCAGCACTCACACGCCTATACCAGCACTCATACACCTATACCAGCACTCACACACCTATACCAGCACGCACACACCTATACCAGCACTCTCACACCTATACCAGCACTCACACGCCTATACCAGCACTCACACGCCTATACCAGCACTCATACACCTATACCAGCACTCACACACCTATACCAGCACTCACACACCTATACCAACACTCACACACCTATACCAGCACTCTCACACCTATACCAGCACTCATACACCTATACCAGCACTCACACACCTACACCAGCACTCACACACCTATACCAGCACTCTCACACCTATACCAGCACTCACACACCTATACCAGCACTCTCACACCTATACCAGCACTCACACGCCTATACCAGCACTCTCACACCTATACCAGCACTCACACACCTATACCAGCACTCTCACACCTATACCAGCACTCTCACACCTATACCAGCACTCACACGCCTATACCAGCACTCTCACGCCTATACCAGCACTCACACGCCTATACCAGCACTCTCACACCTATACCAGCACTCTCACACCTATACCAGCACTCTCACGCCTATACCAGCACTCTCACGCCTATACCAGCACTCACACACCTATACCAGCACTCTCACACCTATACCAGCACTCTCACACCTATACCAGCACTCACACACCTATACCAGCACTCACACGCCTATACCAGCACTCACACGCCTATACCAGCACTCACACACCTATACCAGCACTCTCACACCTATACCAGCACTCACACGCCTATACCAGCACTCTCACACCTATACCAGCACTCACACGCCTATACCAGCACTCTCACACCTATACCAGCACTCACACGCCTATACCAGCACTCACACGCCTATACCAGCACTCACACACCTATACCAGCACTCTCACACCTATACCAGCACTCACACGCCTATACCAGCACTCTCACACCTATACCAGCACTCACACGCCTATACCAGCGCTCTCACACATATACCAGCACTCACACGCCTATACCAGCACTCTCATACGTATACCAGCACTCACACACCTATACCAGCACTCACACACCTATACCAGCACTCACACACCTATACCAGCACTCACACACCTATACCAGCACTCACACACCTATACCAGCACTCTCACACCTATACCAGCACTCTCACACCTATACCAGCACTCTCACACCTATACCAGCACTCACACGCCTATACCAGCACTCACACACCTATACCAGCACTCTCACACCTATACCAGCACTCTCACACCTATACCAGCACTCTCACACCTATACCAGCACTCTCACACCTATACCAGCACTCACACGCCTATACCAGCACTCACACGCCTATACCAGCACTCTCACACCTATACCAGCACTCTCACACCTATACCAGCACTCTCACACCTATACCAGCACTCACACACCTATACCAGCACTCACACCTATACCAGCACTCACACACCTATACCAGCACTCACACACCTATACCAGCACTCTCACACCTATACCAGCACTCACACACCTATACCAGCACTCTCACACCTATACCAGCACTCACACACCTATACCAGCACTCACAAACCTATACCAGCACTCACACACCTATACCAGCACTCACACACCTATACCACCACTCACACACCTATACCAGCACTCACACACCTATACCAGCACTCACACACCTATACCAGCACTCATACACCTATACCAGCACTCACACACCTATACCAGCACTCACACACCTATACCAGCACTCACACACCTATACCAGCACTCACACACCTATACCAGCACTCTCACACCTATACCAGCACTCTCACACCTATACCAGCACTCACACACCTATACCAGCACTCACACACCTATACCAGCACTCACACACCTATACCAGCACTCTCACACCTATACCAGCACTCACACACCTATACCAGCACTCACACACCTATACCAGCACTCACACACCTATACCAGCACTCACACACCTATACCAGCACTCTCACACCTATACCAGCACTCACACACCTATACCAGCACTCACACACCTATACCAGCTCTCACACACCTATACCAACACTCACACACCTATACCAGCACTCACACACCTATACCAGCACTCACACACCTATACCAGCACTCTCACACCTATACCAGCACTCACACGCCTATACCAGCACTCACACACCTATACCAGCACTCACACACCTATACCAGCACTCACACACCTATACAAGCACTCTCACACCTATACCAGCACTCACACGCCTATACCAGCACTCACACGCCTATACCAGCACTCACACGCCTATACCAGCACTCTCACACCTATACCAGCACTCACACACCTATACCAGCACTCTCACACCTATACCAGCACTCTCACACCTATACCAGCACTCACACGCCTATACCAGCACTCTCACACCTATACCAGCACTCACACGCCTATACCAGCACTCTCACACCTATACCAGCACTCTCACACCTATACCAGCACTCTCACACCTATACCAGCACTCTCACACCTATACCAGCACTCTCACACCTATACCAGCACTCTCACACCTATACCAGCACTCACACACCTATACCAGCACTCACACACCTATACCAGCACTCACACACCTATACCAGCACTCTCACACCTATACCAGCACTCTCACACCTATACCAGCACTCTCACACCTATACCAGCACTCACACGCCTATACCCACACACCTATACCAGCACTCTCACACCTATACCAGCACTCTCACACCTATACCAGCACTCACACGCCTATACCAGCACTCATACACCTATACCAGCACTCTCACACCTATACCAGCACTCATACACCTATACCAGCACTCTCACACCTATACCAGCACTCACACGCCTATACCAGCACTCATACACCTATACCAGCACTCTCACACCTATACCAGCACTCACACACCTATACCAGCACTCTCACACCTATACCAGCACTCACACGCCTATACCAGCACTCACACGCCTATACCAGCACTCATACACCTATACCAGCACTCACACACCTATACCAGCACTCACACACCTATACCAGCACTCTCACACCTATACCAGCACTCACACGCCTATACCAGCACTCACACGCCTATACCAGCACTCATACACCTATACCAGCACTCACACACCTATACCAGCACTCACACACCTATACCAGCACTCACACACCTATACCAGCACTCTCACACCTATACCAGCACTCATACACCTATACCAGCACTCACACACCTACACCAGCACTCACACACCTATACCAGCACTCTCACACCTATACCAGCACTCACACACCTATACCAGCACTCTCACACCTATACCAGCACTCACACGCCTATCCCAGCACTCTCACACCTATACCAGCACTCACACACCTATACCAGCACTCTCACACCTATACCAGCACTCTCACACCTATACCAGCACTCACACACCTATACCAGCACTCACACGCCTATACCAGCACTCTCACACCTATACCAGCACTCACACACCTATACCAGCACTCTCACACCTATACCAGCACTCTCACACCTATACCAGCACTCACACACCTATACCAGCACTCACACGCCTATCCCAGCACTCTCACACCTATACCAGCACTCACACACCTATACCAGCACTCTCACACCTATACCAGCACTCTCACACCTATACCAGCACTCACACACCTATACCAGCACTCTCACACCTATACCAGCACTCTCACACCTATACCAGCACTCACACGCCTATACCAGCACTCTCACGCCTATACCAGCACTCACACGCCTATACCAGCACTCTCACACCTATACCAGCACTCTCACACCTATACCAGCACTCTCACGCCTATACCAGCACTCTCACGCCTATACCAGCACTCACACACCTATACCAGCACTCTCACACCTATACCACCACTCTCACACCTATACCAGCACTCACACACCTATACCAGCACTCACACGCCTATACCAGCACTCACACGCCTATACCAGCACTCTCACACCTATACCAGCACTCACACGCCTATACCAGCACTCACACGCCTATACCAGCACTCACACACCTATACCAGCACTCTCACACCTATACCAGCACTCACACGCCTATACCAGCACTCTCACACCTATACCAGCACTCACACGCCTATACCAGCGCTCTCACACCTATACCAGCACTCACACGCCTATACCAGCACTCTCATACGTATACCAGCACTCACACACCTATACCAGCACTCACACACCTATACCAGCACTCACACACCTATACCAGCACTCACACACCTATACCAGCACTCACACACCTATACCAGCACTCTCACACCTATACCAGCACTCACACACCTATACCAGCACTCACACCTATACCAGCACTCACACACCTATACCAGCACTCACACACCTATACCAGCACTCTCACACCTATTCCACCACTCACACACCTATACCAGCACTCACACGCTTATACCAGCACTCATCCACCTATACCAGCACTCTCACACCTATACCAGCACTCATACACCTATACCAGCACTCACACACCTATACCAGCACTCACACACCTATACCAGCACTCACACACCTATACCAGCACTCTCACACCTATACCAGCACTCACACGCCTATACCAGCACTCACACACCTATACCAGCACTCACACACCTATACCAGCACTCACACGCCTATACCAGCACTCTCACACCTATACCAGCACTCACACGCCTATACCAGCGCTCTCACACCTATACCAGCACTCACACGCCTATACCAGCACTCTCATACGTATACCAGCACTCACACACCTATACCAGCACTCACACACCTATACCAGCACTCACACACCTATACCAGCACTCACACACCTATACCAGCACTCACACACCTATACCAGCACTCTCACACCTATACCAGCACTCACACACCTATACCAGCACTCACACCTATACCAGCACTCACACACCTATACCAGCACTCACACACCTATACCAGCACTCTCACACCTATACCAGCACTCACACACCTATACCAGCACTCACACGCTTATACCAGCACTCATACACCTATACCAGCACTCTCACACCTATACCAGCACTCACACACCTATACCAGCACTCTCACACCTATACCAGCACTCATACACCTATACCAGCACTCACACACCTATACCAGCACTCACACACCTATACCAGCACTCACACACCTATACCAGCACTCACACACCTATACCAGCACTCTCACACCTATACCAGCACTCTCACACCTATACCAGCACTCTCACAACCTATACCAGCACTCACACACCTATACCAGCACTCACACACCTATACCAGCACTCTCACACCTATACCAGCACTCTCACACCTATACCAGCACTCACACGCCTATACCAGCACTCTCACACCTATACCAGCACTCTCACACCTATACCAGCACTCTCACACCTATACCAGCACTCTCACACCTATACCAGCACTCACACGCCTATACCAGCACTCACACACCTATACCAGCACTCACACACCTATACCAGCACTCACACACCTATACCAGCACTCTCACACCTATACCAGCACTCTCACACCTATACCAGCACTCTCACACCTATACCAGCACTCACACGCCTATACCAGCACTCTCACACCTATACCAGCACTCACACGCCTATACCAGCACTCACACACCTATACCAGCACTCACACACCTATACCAGCACTCTCACACCTATACCAGCACTCACACGCCTATACCAGCACTCTCACACCTATACCAGCACTCTCACACCTATACCAGCACTCAAACACCTATACCAGCACTCATACACCTATACCAGCACTCTCACACCTATACCAGCACTCACACACCTATACCAGCACTCTCACACCTATACCAGCACTCACACACCTATACCAGCACTCACACACCTATACCAGCACTCTCACACCTATACCCGCACTCACACACCTATACCAGCACTCTCACACCTATACCAGCACTCTCACACCTATACCAGCACTCTCACACCTATACCAGCACTCACACACCTATACCAGCACTCTCACACCTATACCAGCACTCTCACACCTATACCAGCACTCACACACCTATACCAGCACTCACACACCTATACCAGCACTCACACACCTATACCAGCACTCTCACACCTATACCAGCACTCACACGCCTATACCAGCACTCTCACACCTATACCAGCACTCACACACCTATACCAGCACTCACACGCCTATACCAGCACTCACACACCTATACCAGCACTCACACACCTATACCAGCACTCACACGCCTATACCAGCACTCACACACCTATACCAGCACTCACACACCTATACCAGCACTCACACACCTATACCAGCACTCTCACACCTATACCAGCACTCACACGCCTATACCAGCACTCACACACCTATACCAGCACTCACACGCCTATACCAGCACTCTCACACCTATACCAGCACTCACACGCCTATACCAGCACTCTCACACCTATACCAGCACTCTCACACCTATACCAGCACTCACACACCTATACCAGCACTCTCACACCTATACCAGCACTCACACACGTGCAATCTGAACTTATAAAGCCAAGTCAACATGAAACAGCATTCACGATTTCACTTCGGTAACGTGACGTATTTCCAAGTCAAACACATTTTACATTTACGTAATATTCAATGGGTTCTCATGTAGATTGGATTGTGAGAAATGGGTTACTGGTCAATGTATGTCCTCACCCATGCAGCAGAGGCGGAGAGAGTTATTACATCTCCATGAAAGATTATGAAAAGTCTTTAGTGCACCAGAGATATTTATTAAGCAAGCAGGGTAAATTGGGTATTTCCAGAATAATGTG